>NW_027361743.1:22057500-22237500 GCF_039654945.1 Dendrobates tinctorius | reverse complement strand
ATAAACGCAAGTTATTTGAATGCAATTTTACCACTAACATGAAGTACAATATGTCACAACAAAACAATGTCAGAATCACCGGGATCCATGGAAGCGTTCCAGAGTTATGACCTCATAAAGGTACAGTCTTCAGAATTGTAAAAATTGGCCCGGGAGTTAACGTGCAAACCACCCTTGGTAGTGAAGGGGTTAAGCATTTCCTGGGTTTGAAAACCTGCAGAAAAAAAATAAATTAAAAAAAAGAATAATAATGAATAAAATATCAGTTCACACGCAGACCAATGTTAGTCTATGGGGCAGTGCACGTCTGATTTTTTTCCTCGGACAGAGTCAAATCCGAGGGAAAAAAATTGCTGCATGCTCGAGTTCGATCCCATATTCAGATCGTATTTGGCCATGCAAGTAAATGGAAAACATTGGATTACACTTGGAAAACATTGCACTGCATGGACTGACAGGGTGTAGAACACAGAGATATTTTTTTCCTCATTTTCTCCTCATCAGAGAGATTCATATTACGCTATGCTCACACTCTGATCAAACTCTGATCAGAACTTGATCAGAGTGTGATTTGGATGGTTGGCCCAATTATCTCAGATGAGAGAATATGCACTCATCTGTCAGAGCGTCAGGAGGAGGTGGTACTACATCAGATGTAAGAACACAGCAGTATCCTAAGTACCGTAGTTCTTTCTATTGCTCTGTGTAAGGATCAAATGATCGCCCAGAACAAAGATTTTTAATGCTGCATAAAAGATCATTTCGCTAAATGAATGAGTATTTTGATCATTTATCGGGTGATCAGCAGCATGTTTTCACAGCAAAAAAATTGTGAAACGAGCGTTTTTAAGAAATTCTCATTGAAGTGTAACAGAAGTAACAGAAGTAACAGAAGTAACTGCACTGGAAATAACTACAAGCAAAGAGCAACAATGGATCCTTGTTCCTCCCATGTACCCTGGCCTTTGCCCACCCATGAGGAGGGCTTACACTGACCATGCTGTGGTTGCGTTTTTTTTCTTTTCTGCTCTCTTGGCAGTAAAGAAGCTGCAGAAAAAAAGCAATAAAGCAATAAAGATAGTAAAAAAAAAAATAATAATACACATATGTGGTATCATCGCATTCAGAAACGTCCGATCTATCAAAATAAAAATAATTAACCCGTAAACAGAAAAAAAATCAAGAATGCCAAAATTACATTTATTTCATCCCTGCAATACCACAAAAAATTCTTTAACAAAATCCTTCACAAAATGGACTAACTAAAAACATCATCTCGTCCTGCAAAAACTGAGACATCACACATCTCAATCTACCAAAAAATAAAAATGTTATGAGTCTCGGAAAATAGTGAAACAACCCCAATTTTTTTTTTTTAAACTTCTGATTCTTTTTCACCACTAAAATAATAAAAAAAACCTTGTGTGGTAAAATTAATGGTGTCATTCAAAGTTACAACTCATCCCACAAAAAGAAGTGGTCATTACAGTTAGGGGGGGCAGAAAAATTAAAAAACAAAGTTATGGCTCTGGGAAGAAGGGGTGGAAAAAACAAAAATGCAAAAATAGAAATTGGCTGCTTCGGAAAGGGGTTAATATTATACGGTGGCCCTTGGGGGCTTTAATAATACATGGTGCCACAGGGAGGAATTATTAATGTATGGCTCCTCAAAGGGGCATGAACATATGCTGCAGCAAGGGGGCATTATCAATATATGGTGGCGTACGGGGACATTAATATATTGTGGCACAAAGTGTATTACTGTTACTGGAAATATTTTGTGATTTGGCTTTATTTGGGGGGGAGGGGTAAGAACATACATAGATCCTAACTGCGGCATTGGGGCATCCAAGCAACAAGCTGGAGGAAGGGAAGGTTCAGGTCCAGAATTTGCCATGTGGTCATTAGGATTCTAGTTTCGCCCCTGGCTTAGGCAGAACACAAAAAACTGTGTGTATCTTCAGCTCCTACAAGGACCATTAACACAGTGTGATCTCTGTGTCAGGTTCTGCGTCTGTGTAAAATATTTGGGACTATGGCAGGCTGACAGAACATGGGACGCCTGCAGCTCATTTCACCCTGCGATAATGGCTCCAGCAGGCATTTGCATTGAATTATAATGGGTGGGTTGGGTCACAACAACCCCTCATTGCCTGTTCATTGTTGTAAAGCCTGAGCCATGGTAATGATTAATAGCACTTAGAAATATAATAACTAACATAGTAATAAAAATGGATAGAAAATAAATCAATCATAGTCCAATATTTGGATGTCCATGAAATCACTTATCTTCACTCTGCAGCCTTTGGATTCAGGCAGAGAATACCATTCCGGTAGCTGGGAAGCATTACTGGGTTATACTGGGCACATAATAGAGACCTGTAAGTGTCTTATCTTGCGGTCCGCCCTCTTTCCTGCTTCATCTGACTTTATTATAGCAGGTTGTGAGTTGTAAAGAAGCAATTCTTCCTGTTTTATAGTACTGACTGTGTTTCTGCATAAAGATATGAATTGTGCCATAGCGTAACACCATGGGAGTTCACATTAAAGTGAATCATCTAAGATAGTCTGGTTACTAGGGAAGTTCTGCCTTGTAAGAAGATGGACAAACTATGAATGGGAGAGAGAAGAGAAAAGACTGCGTAGGAAAATAGAGCACACACCAGAAATTATAATTAAAACAACTTTATTACAGACAAAAGTGCAAACAAGTTAAAAACAATTAAAACATATACACATGAAAAATTGACTTTTAGGAAGGAAGGGCAAAGAAGCCGTGTATGTGCCCGAAACAGAATAAATCTACTATATAATCGTCTAATTCTGTCTGTCTGTAACGGAAATCCCGCGGCGCTGATTGGTCGCGCCCGGCCAGCCGTGACCAATCAGCGCATTCGAACGAAGCACGCCTCCGTCGGGAGATCTGCGGCGGGGAGAGAGAGAGATTCTAGAATACCTGATGTGTTAGAATCGGGCCACCATCTAGTGTACTTTAAATAGTTGTTGGTAATGACTGTAAATGAGCCATAGCTTGGATTTAACAAATGGATGCTAATAAATAGGTCATTGAGGAGGTTATGATGCAATTATATAGCATCCCATCCAAAAAAATGTGTAAATATAGTTATAACTCAAAAAACTGGCTGAACAGTTATGGATGCTATTATGACCCATGCAAACAATTAGGGTATCAAATCCATAACAGAGGGATGTCGTATATAACGAAACCTGTAAATGGAAAAATCCAAATACAGTGGGTTATATGGTAAGTATTGCAGAGTCAGGATAGATGAGAGGCCTAGATGCGGCCTAATAAATGCCAAAATTCAGTCAAAATCTAAATATATAATAAATATGTGAATGATAAATATATTACAAAATGTGGAGCCAATGGTGCCTGCCAGACCCAACGCGTATTGCTATCACATATAGCTTCGTCAGGAGAAGTCAATAAAGTACCAGTCTTGAATATAAGGACTAGTAAGTGCACTTACTAATAGCCTCAATGATCGCCAACACCTGTGAGCGGCGTCCACTGTGCATCATGCCCGGTCAGTGGAGGTAGATGCGCATGAGCACTAGAGTTCTTTGCTTTCAACGGGAACTATAAATTGATATGGTGCGTTTTACCAGCCGATAATGAGCGTGTATCGATTGCCGCGCATAGGCGCAGGGGTTGGCACACTTAGCTTTTACTTCAAGTAGACACAGGAACACTTTGAAAGTGAAACCCCTGCAGGTTTATTAAAGTCAGCATAGACCAATGCAAGGTTCAGAAAAACAAAAGCAGAGCCTTCCTGGCTTAATGGAGAACAAAACAAACAAAGTTCATCAGAGTCCTTTCTCTGCAGGTTCCACCGGCAGACACCTGACAATGTCCTTCGCTCCTCCTGGAGCCACGTGGGAATGTTCCCTCTACCAACACACACACAGACTGTCTCACATGTCCAGGTATTTATCCAGGACCATGTGATGATCACATGATTGCGGCATCACCGCAGGTCCTGCTAGTACACATGCTGATGTCGGATCTGCAAGAGGAGATACGTTGAGAACCATCCCTCCCACTTTATGAGTCCTCACATAAAACCACCCCATTGGAACTTTAACATTAACTCTCTCAGCACTTAGCGTGCTGGAGGCAAAAACAATCTGGTTCTACATCACTGACTGTAGTATACACAGTGACATGTATTTCCCTTCACACACTGTGCCAGTGTGTCACAGCAGATATCAATTTACTCTATGGCTGGTATAGTCAGGATAAGTACGCATGCCCAAGGAAAGCAGATGTGTTCCACGGAAGCCAAAAGCAGAAATAATGCGTGTCAAGACTAACAATTAAGCACAGCAGCTGTTGCATATTGCGAGAGACAGTGCGCATGCGCAAAATATATAAAGGCATGTAGGTATGTAATGAATGTACGGTGTATTGTCACCAAGGGAAAGCCAGAGTAGCTACCAATAAACTAAGGAGAAAAATAATAAGTGTGTTGATGAATCAACTGACCAGGAAAGGCTTGTATGGGATAAAAAGCATAAAGAAAGTATATAAGAAAAATATTACTAATGATAAAAAGTGAAAAAGAAAAAATATAAAAGAAAATAAACAGAATAATAATTTGAAAAATGAAAAAAAAGGGGGTTAAGAAGAAACCATAAATTAAAAAGTGAAGAATTACATGAAAGATGTGATGTATTGCTGAGAGGGGGACTGTGGTGGCCAAGTGGGCCACAACACTCCCACAGTCATGCAAGATGGGGGGAGGAGAAGCTAAGTTCAATACCAAAAAAATTGAACGTCAGGAATGGATGAAGGGGTCACAAAGTTCATATATGGATATGAAGGTACACAAGTCATGAGAAACCCTGTGAAAAGTAGTTCCTCATTAATGCCTACCAGTGAGCCTAAACTAAGTTTTTATATGCATCTGGATTCCAACCTATGTAATTCGTGTTGGCGGTCACTTCTGCGGATATTGCACGGGATCTTTTGATGGTCTACAATATATAGACCACGGGTTTTGCCTGCATGAACCTGAAGGAAATGTGAAGCAACTGAGGACAAAGTTTTGCCTTTGGCCAAGTCCTGTCTGGCCAAATTCATGTTTGAAACATGCTGCTGTATGCGCCTGCGCATTTCCTGTGATGTTTGTCCCACTAAGACTTTAGGGCAGGGGCACACAAGGGCATAAATCACATTATACGTTTTGCAATTGATAAAGTCCCTAAGTTCATGCACAGATTGATCAGCAGGATTAAGAAAGGAAGTGTTACGCTCCACAAAGCCACCGACAATGCAGTCACCACATGGAGAAAAATCGGTTCTAATTGTTGCTCTTAAAAAATGGCTCTTCATAAGAAAGTCACAGAGATTAGGAGCCCGTCTGGTGGCAATTGCCGAATGTTCCGGTAATAAGTTAGAAATTTGTGTATCTTGTTTTCAGGATATTCCAGTGTGTATTGAAGAGTCTTAACATGATCCTACTGGCTGTGGAATGTCGTGATGAATCTCAATCTGTCATCCAATAGTCGTGGTAGGGATAGGGTTTAACATGGTGTAGTGCCTATTTTGTGAGACCACAGATCTAGGGTATCCTCTGGCATGGACGCGAGCTGTTAAATCTTTGGCTTGAGTCTCAAAATCCTGAAGCTGAGAGCAATTACGTTGCAGCCTAGAAAATTGTCCAATTGGTATGCTCTTTCTGAGATGGTGTGGATGAAAGCTTTGATAGTCCAATAGGCTGTTTGTTGCTGTTGTCTTGGGAAAAAGATCAGTGCACAGTGTGCCACCCTGGTGCGAGAGCCTGAGATCCAGAAATTCAGCTGTGGAGGGAGATATATATGGTAATTAAGATGGATGTTTAAAGAGTTGTTATTTAGTAATTTAATAAAACCCTCACATTTCTCCCTCGTACCAGTCCAAATAAAAAGAATGTCGTAGATATATAACCCTGTTACAGACCTGCAACCTAATATAAAATGGCTTAACTGTAGTCTAGTGATGATCGAGTATACTCGTTGCTCGGGTTTTCCAGAGCATGTTCGGATGACATCCGAGTATTTTGGCGTGCTCGGAGATTTAGTTTTCGTCGCCTCAGCTGCGTGATTTGTGGCTGCTGGACAGCCTGAATACATGTGGGAATTCCCTAACAAACAGGCATTCCACACATGTAATCAGCCTGTCTAGCAGTCGCAAATCATGCTGCTGCCGGTGGCAGAAACTAAATCTCCTAGCACGCCAAAATACTCGGAAGACGCCCGAGCATGTTCAGAGAAACCCGAGCAACAAGTATACTCGCTCATCACTACTGTAGTCCTGTATCTCTTGCTATCAGATACAAAGGTGAATTATTAGGAAGTATCCACCTGTCCAATAACTTTATTAAAAGAATTAAACCTAGACCACAACATGAAAGAGAACCTCGCACTTTGCTCACAGCTGAAAAGGTATGAAGGATATGTGCACATGACATCTTTTTCAGGCAAGGAAACCCCTTGAAAAACTCATCAGAAAAATCTCAAAAGAATGAACATTTGTATTTGTATGTAAAAAAACAACTTGCTGTACATATGCTCAGACTTAGGTGCGTCTTTTAACTGATTCAGGTTTCTAAAAAACCCAAAGTGGTTAACAGAAGTGACCTGTCCATTCTTCTAAAGTTTTCTGCTCAGAATACGCTCTGTACATTGCAATTCAATAATAAGCTAAAAAGACACCCAGATGCCTTTTGGAACGTTTAGCCATTGATTTTGCTTAAAAGAACACTAGCGGTTTCTTCACTTTTCGTTGTATTAAAAGAAAAACACCAGAAAACTACAGTAAAAGAACCGTCAATAAAAAACAGGAAAACCATCCAAAAAATGCCAACAGCTAAAACATCCAGATAAACACCAGTGAAATGACCCAAAAACGGCACAAAATAAAAATTGTCAGAGAAAAACTCAGCAGGTGTACCTAAGTATAAAAGATATTGTTTGCAGTTACCCTAACAGAGGTCACACCATGCTATCTCCCATGTCGTCCTGCATTATTGATCAGATTTTTCCAAAAAATTAGCACAGTTATAGAGAAGCGCTATTCAAATAAAATTTTCTTAGGCTATTTTCACACTAGCGTTTTTTTAGCGCTGCGCTTCGTGCGCAATAGAATCGCATACAAAAAAACGCATCATGCATTTTGTATGCGTTTGCTTTTTTATGCGCATGCGTTTTAACCAGTTTCTAGCCATGTTAACTCTTAAAACGCATGCGATTTTAAATGCAGGCGTGCACATGTCCATGCGCACACCTGCGTTCCCATAGACTGTAATGTGATTTTTCTTTTGCGCATTCCGTGCGCATGCGTTTTTTTGAGACAGGTCGGACAGACCAAAAATGCAACAGGTTGCGTCTGGCGCGCCTAGGTGCACACTACAAAAAAACTCATGCACACGAAAACGCATACGAACGCGTGCATACGCTAGACCATGCGCCCCCATGTTAAAGATAGGGGCGCAGGACGCATGCGCATGGACGCGCACGAATCACAGCGCTAAAAAATGCTAGTGTGAAACCAGCCTTAGAAACACTGGAGTGTTCCAAATAAAAACATAAATGGCTGCAATCATGCATTCAGCCAGGCTCTGATTCCTGCTACCTGTGGATGGGCAGCATGAATCATATCACAGGTTTACGACTGTTCTAGTCTAAGTTTACATCACTTATTAGTTGCCATACTTTGTGCCATAATTTTTTAGCGTAGTGTGCCACATATTGTACCATGTCCTTTTACCAATAACACCCCCTTTTATCAAGGCCAGAATTCTGGTGCATTTGCTTGGATAAAAGCTTGGTTCATTTGGAACATCTTGCAAATCATGTAAAAAGGGGTTTTCCACTCCTTTTTTACTTTACAAAAGGCTCCAATGTGTGCCAAAGATAAAAATCCACATTTTTATGTTCCTGTCCCCTGCCCTCTCTACTCACCCCTGCCCGTATCATCCATCAAGTCCTCTGATTCCTCTGTTCCGGCAAGGTCAGTGTTGCCTATACTTGTGATTGAGTAATTTTTTTTTTATTTTTTGCACAAGCTTGTACCATTTACACCACATTTTTAGCAAGTTTCTTAAATTAAAATAGAGGTCAACATCCAATTTAAACATTTTACTCCACCTCAGGTAGGGACATGGACTGTCTTACCCTGGTCCTACCTCTGAAGACAACAGGTGCGCCATGTGAATACTGATGTGCTGTTTTATATGTAAAAGTCACGTGTGTTTAATGTAATGTGTTATGGTGATGTACAGTATGTAAAGTGTTAATGCATAATGTGAGTATAGCATAAGATATAGAATAAGGATAATAGGTTTAGCATCTAAAACAGGAAATGGTTACAAATAGAGCTAGCCCAGTGGGTGGGCACTAGTGCTGATAAAAGGGGTCACTTCCTGGTTAGAAGGAGTTCAGTGTCATCCAAGGAAGTGTATAGTGAAGGTCAAGTTCAGGTATGGGGGCAGCATGGGTCAGCCATTCAAGGCAGTGGGAGGCCAAATAGAGTTCCTGGGTGCAATGCCGAAGTGGACAACGAATCCCTAAGGCTGATGGAGTCAGTGGGCTTGGGGACAGTCCAGGACGAACGGTTTACAGTATAGAAGAGTTGTACTAAAGAAGAAGGAAGTGTGAATTGCTGTGCCCTACCCCAGCTGTACCCACCTGATGAACTTGGACTGTATAGTAAATGTTTGACTGTTACAAAGAACTTGGTGTCCCATGAATTGTGTGTGGCAGCTCCTGACGACAGAAGCCTGAAGGCAGTGGAGGTCTGCAGCCAGCAAGTGGGTGTGATGTACCCCACATGCTACAGCACACTGGGACTGGGACACACCTTGTCGATAAAGTGCCACAGCAAAACCGAACAGACTACCACTTTGCCGCACTCTACACCTACATCACCACCTGATGATCTGTCACTGTTTTCCTGAATTTGTTTTATAAAGTTCCTGTAACGCTCCGTTCCTGAGATATGACCTAGTCTTTTAAGTCAAGCTGGCATGGTTCTCGACTCTTCTCTGGGTGTCTTCCTGAGGCCCACACCGAACTGGCTAAAAAGACTAGATTTATAACAAGAGGGGGGCATATCTTAGGAAGAGAGAGGTACAACTTCAGATTTAGGAAAACTGCGGCATTTACACCAGGTGAAAACCAAATTGCATATAAATGGCACTGACATGTCCTCTTCACATACAATATCTCATACCAAAATAATGGCACATGCCATCAACTATCCTCCGCTTCACATTTTATGAGTAATCATGTAAGTCACTACGACTTTTTTAAGCTTTTATTTCCAAGGTCTGTCCTAAAGACTATTTCATAGATTATATTTTAATGCTGAAAATGAAATTCAATATCCTGCTGACCTTGAAAATGTTCCAGAATTATCCTGAATGATACAGATAGCTTTATAAAAGTATTATGAAGACATCATTTATAACTAATGAAAAGGAAACTTTTCCTTCTATTACTGAGAATGGCATAAAAAACGCTGCCTACCCAGGCCTTAAGAAAAAAGAAAACTGAAAGAAGCTAATGTACGTGAGTAATTACGCCATCTTATAGTTTCATAGTTTTTAAGCTTGAAGGTAGATATAAGTCCATCGAGTTCAACCTATAATCTAACACGTTGATCCAGAGAGACACAAAAAACATAGGGCAGATAGAATCATAGAATGTTAGAGCAGAAACGGACCTCCAGGGTCATTGTGTCCAATTCCCTGCTCAATGCAGGATTCACTAAACCATCTCAGACAGATGTCTGTCCAACCTCTGTTTGAAGACTTCCATTGAAGGAGAACTCACCACTAGTGTTGAGCTTTCCGATACCGCAAGTATCGGGTATCGGCCGATATTAGCTGTATCGGAATTCCGATACTGACTTCCGATACTTTTTTAGTATCGGATACCGGAATCGGAAGTTCCCATAAAGCTATCAGCCTGCTCGATTTGATTCAGCCAATGGGAATCCTCAGAAGTGTGGGCACATCCTGTTAGGCATGTTAACTATTGGCATGACTGTGATTGGCTACTGAAATGACGTCATCATGATGCGCGGTCTGTGCGCATCATGATGCGCGGTCTGTGCCGACTGCAGGGGGTCTGTGCCGACTGCCAGTGGTATGTACGGGCCTTTTGGGGGCCTGTGCCGGCTGCTGGTGGTCTGTACGGGCCTGCCGGGGGCCTGTGCTGGCTGCCGGTGGTCTGTACGGGCCAGCCGGGTGCCTGTGCCGGCTGTCGGTGGTCTGTGCGGGCCTGCCGGGGGTCTTGTGTGTGTGCAGGCATCGTCCGATGGGACTACAAGTCCCATCGGGCGATGCCTGCTACACTGACAGTGATTGACACATTAGCCAATGATGGGACAGTAGTAGTCCCATCATCCGGCTAATGTGTTGAATGTAAAAAAACAAAACATACTACATACATACTACATATATACTACATATATACTACATTCATACTACATATATGCTACATATATACTACATACATACATATATACTACATACATGCTATATATACTACATTCATACAACATACATACATACTACATACATGCTACATACATACTACATTCATACATACATACTACATACATGCTACATATATACTACATTCATACAACATACATACATACTACTTACATACTACATATATACTACATTCATACAGCATACATACATATATACTACATACATGCTACATATATACTACATTCATACAACATACATACATACATATATACTACATACATACTACATATATACTACATACATACAGCATACATACTACATATATACTACATTCATGCAACATACATACATACTACATACATGCAACATATATGCTACATTCATACAACATACATACTACATACATACATACTACATATATACAACATTCATACATACTACATGCATACTACATATACACAACATTCATACAACATACATACATATATACTACATACATGCTACATATATACTACATTCATACATACATACTACATACATGCTACATATATACTACATTCATACAACATACATACATATATACTACATACATGCTACATATATACTACATTCATACATACATACTACATACATGCTACATATATACAACATACATACATACTACATACATACTACATATATACAACATTCATACATACTACATACTACATATGTACTACATTCATACAACATACATACATATATACTACATACATGCTACATTCATACATACATACTACATACATGCTACATATATACTACATTCATACAACATACATACATACTACATACATGTTACATAAATATTACCTTCATACATACATACTACATATATACTACATTCATACAACATACATACAGACATACGACATACATACTACATATATACTACATACATACTACATATATACTACATTCATACAGCATACATACATACTACATACATGCTACATATATGCTACATTCATACAACATACATATATACTACATACATGCTACATATATACCACATTCATACAACATACATACTACATACATGCTACATATATACTACATTCATACAACATACATACATACATGCTACATATATACTACATTCATACATACATGCTACATACTGTATATACTACATTCATACAACATACATAGATACTACATACATGCTACATATATACTACATTCATACAACATACATACATACTACATACATGCTACATATATACTACATTCATACAACATACATATATACTACATACATGCTACATACATACTACATACATACATACTGCATACATGCTACATACATACTACATACATAGAACATGCTACAGACATGCAACATACATACATACTACATACTGCATACATACATTCATACAATACATACATACTACATACAATACATTCATACAATACATACATAGACATACATTACATATAACATAGAGTACATAGTCACCAATACTTGTCACATTGTTCCCCGAAGCCAGTGTCATCTAAGGCAAAATATGAAAATAACAAACAAGCCATATACTCCCTGATCTGCAGAAATCCACGCGTGTCCCACGCCGATCTCCCGTGGAGAGCAGCAGCGTCAGCTGATGCGACCGCTCTCTAGGGACTCAAGGAATCCCGTGTCGGGAGGTAGGTATCCTTCCGCACTGTATTCCTCCGCCACTGTAAAAAAATAGTCCCTAGTCTCACTTTTGGCATTGCTGTGTGAAAAAGTTCCCACGCAGCATTTGCCATAAAGTGAGACCAGGGACTATTTTTTTACAGTGGTGGAGGAATACAGTGCGGAAGGATACCTACCTCCCGACACTGGATTCCTGAGCCCCGTAGAGAGCGGTCGCATCAGCTGATGCTGCTGCTCTCCACGGGAGATCGGCGTGGGACACTCACTCGTGGATTTCTGCCGATCAGGGAGTATTTGGTGGTTTGTTATTTTCATATTTTTCCTTAGATGACACTGGCTTCGGGGATCAAAGTGACAAGTATTGGTGAGTATGTACTCTGTGTTATATGTACTGTATGTCTATATGTATGTATTGTATGAATGTATTGTATGCAGTATGTATGTTGTATGTCTGTAGCATGTTGTATGTATGTATGTATGTAGTATATATGTATGTTGTATGAATGTAGCATATATGTAGCATGTATGTAGTATATATGTATGTTGTATGAATGTAGTATATATGTAGTATGTATGTACTATGTATGTATGCTGTATGAATGTAGTATATATGTAGTATGTATGTAGTATGTATGTAGTATATATGTAGTATGTATGTTGTATGAATGTAGCATGTATGTTGTATGTAGTATATATGTATGTTGTATGAATGTAGTATATATGTAGCATGTATGTAGTATGTATGTTATATGAATGTAGTATATATGAAGCATGTATGTAGTATGTATGTTGTATGAATGTAGTATATATGTATGTATGTATGTTGTATGAATGTAGTATATATGTAGCATGTATGTAGTATGTATGTTGTATGTAGTATATATGTAGTATGTAGTATATATGTATGTTGTATAATGTAGTATATATGTAGCATGTATGTAGTATGTAGTATATATGTATGTTGTATATATGTAGCATGCATGTATGTATGTTGTATGAATGTTGTATATATGTAGTATGTTTTTTTTGGGTTTTTTTACATTCAACACATTAGCCGGATGATGGGACTACTACTGTCCCATCATTGGCTAATGTGTCAATCACTGTCAGTGTAGCAGGCATCGCCCGATTGGACTTGTAGTCCCATCGGACGATGCCTGCACACACACAAGACCCCCGGCAGGCCCGTACAGACCACCGGCAGCCAGCACAGGCCCCCGGCAGGCCGGCATGGGCCCCCGAGAGGCCCATACAGACCACCGGCAGCCGGCACAGGCCCCCGGCAGGCCCATGCAGACCACCGACAACCGACACAGGCCCCCGGCAGGCCGGCACAGGCCCCCGAGAGGCCCATACAGACCACCGGCAGCCGTCACATGCCCCCGGCAGGCCGGAACAGGCCCCGAGAGGCCCATACAGACCACCGACAGCCGCACAGGCCCCCGACAGGCCGGCACAGGCCCCCGAGAGGCCCGTACAGACCCCGCCCGCACACACAGACACGCACAGTGTCTGCCCACGCACCGCCCACACTCTTCCCCCCTCCCTAACAGGCTGTACAAGGCAAGAAAGGGGTTTTTTCAATTCCGATATTTCTGTCCCATTGACTTGAATGGGACTTCCAGGATCGGAATCGGCGATACCCGATACTTTTTTTAGATCGGCCGATCCATTCCGATCCGATATTTTTAAGTATCGGGTGGTATCGTTCATCAACACTACTCACCACCTCTCGTGGCAGCCTGTTCCACTCATTGATCATCCTCACTGTCAAAAAGTTTTTTCTAATATCTAATCTGTATCTTCTCCCTTTCAGTTTCATTCCATTGCTTCTCGTGTTTCCATGTGCAAGTGAGAATAAGGATGTTCCCTCTACACCAGTGCTTCCCAAACTCCAGACCTCACAGCCCCCAACAGGTCATGTTCTCAGGATTCCCTTAGATTTCCTAAGCATTGCAGATGATGGAAGTATCATCAAGGCATCAGAAATTCTCTCACCTGTGCAACACTATGGAGATCCTGAAAACATGACATGTTGGGAGCCGTGAGGACTGGAGTTTGGGAAACGCTGCTCTACACTGTGACATCCTTTCAGATATTTGTAGGCAACTATTAAGTCTCCTCTTAGCCTTCTTTTTGCAAGCTAAACTTCCCAGATCCTTAATTGCTACATACTAGGGAAAAAACTCCTTCCTGACTTCACAAACGGGAATCAAACTTGTTCCCTGGATCAACGCCCCATCACAGAATCTAGTACCCATAACTTGTAATACTTTATTTTTCAAGAAAGGCTTGCAGGACCTCCTTCTACCTTGTTAGTGAATCAACCATTACAACAACATGTGTCAGAAAGTTTGTTCATCTCACTGATTTTACAGTAAAGAATCACCATCTGTGATTATGATTAACCCTTCTTTCCTCTATATGTAGAGGATGCCCACTTGTCATCTTGCAGGCCTGTAAAAGATGATTTTAAAGACTCTGTACTGTCCCCTCATATATTTGTACATTGTAATAAGATCTCCCCTGAGTCTTCGTTTTACCAAACTGAATAGCCACAAGTTTGAACCCATCTTCATACTAGAGTTCAGGGGTGGACATATGGCCAGTGTAGCTGCACCGGAGCTCAGAGGTATAGGGGGCACTTACAGGATGGCTAATAATGAGGGCAATCCGGCCTGTTTCTTGGAGCTCGAGGTGGAGGGGGGCTCGTGGCCAGATTTCCCTCTTCATGTACGACATGCTGGACAGGGAGCGATTCTGAAGCTCCACTGCCTAGAAGAGAGAATGGTAGCGGAGCTGCAGGATCCCACACTCAGCTTCTTACCTGGCGCTTCCTCAGTGCGCGCAGCTTGATGACATCAGTATGCAGCGCATTCCTGTGTCATTTAGAAAGTTGCCAGCAAAGAAGGAAGAATCGATGCTGCGGGGTAACGGATGGAGAGGTGAGTTTTTTCCAATATACTGGGGAGAGGACGATGATGGGAGTGGAGAGAGGACAATGTTGGGAGTGGGGAGGGGACAATGAAGGGGGTGGAGATTGGGATGGGAGTAAAGAGTAAGGGAGACTTATAGTGGACTTATGAACAGGGGGAGGAGGACATAGAAAATATGCATGTAAAATGAATTGAGTGGTGGAGGATGCTAAGTCCCTGATAGTGTTCTCCTCCATCCCATAATTCGTTATGACAGGGGCTTAAAATGCAGCTTGTGCACATAGCCTTAAAGTTAATTGGGGACAGTCACAGAAACTGATTAATTTATATTTATTGGGTGTCGGAAATGATAGTTAATGGGGAGGCGCAGTGCTGCTTATCACTTTATATTTTTATTGGTGTGTGGCTAATAGCATATAAATGGTGGGGTACATATCCGTACTCAGGGGCGCATTGCGGGGGAGACAAATGTATGTATACAATATATTTGACCTTGATATTTTTAGGGTTGTGGTGATCATTGTGACAAGATGAGTCGTGGCTGGGAGATGTCGACATGAAGGTCTAACCAGATGGAGAAGAAATAACACAAAACAAATCTAATCAGATGAGACGTCGGCGGTCACTGGATATAAATATTATTCTCTATCTGCACTGTAGGAAATGGAGTGATGATGTTATTTGTAAAACCCCTTAAGGGGGTTTTACACATAGCGAAATCGCTAACAATATCGCTAAAGCATCACCGATTTGGTGACGCAGCAGCGATATTGCTAGCGATATCGCTATGTGTGATACTTACCTCCGACCGGCTCCCCCGCTGTCCATCGCTGATCGCGCAGCTCCATTTCTCGTCGGGCGCTTCCTGCTGGGCTCCCTGCTGGCGCCGACGAGCGACGCGTGGACGCAGACGGAGGACGTCAGGATTGCCGCGTCTGAAAGGTAAGTATCGTCCGCTGTATCGCTGCTGCATCGCTGTGAGATCTTCCTGTGTGGAAGCTCACTAGCGATCATTTAGCGATGCACCAGCGATCCTGACCGGGTCATTTCGCTGGTTGGGATCGCTGGTGCATCGTTAAATGTAAAGGGGCCTTTAGGCCACATTCTCACTAGCGAGATCGCTGTGTGTGACAGCGATCAGAGACCGGCCCCCCTGCCGATATCACTGATCGCTGTAGGAAAGCCCTGGACATTTCTTTGGTCGCTGGTCTCCCGCTGGCCAGCACGCATCGCTGCGTGTGACAGGCGGGAGACCAGCGATCAGCTGGTAACTAACATACACATCGGGTATCGAAGTGACGCACGTCTATTAGATACCCGATGTGTACCCTGGTTACCAGCTCCCTGCATCAGCACGCTGGTAACTAAAGTACACAGCGATGCCGCGCGCTCGGCGTCGCTGGTGCTGATCGCTGGTGAAGCTGTCTGCTTGACAGCTCACCAGCCATCACATAGCGACTCACCAGCGATCCTGACACGTTGATATCGTTATCGGGATCGCTGGTGAGTCGCTATGTGTGACGGTACCTTAACATATTCCTCAGTGAGCAGATTGTGTATTGTATGTTTGGGATGGCAACTAAACGCATGAAGTATAGAATTACCTGTAACAGGTTTTGTGTAAATGGATATATGGATGCATGATGTATGGACTTCTCAATAGAATATCCAAAAATGCAATGGTAAAATGTTGAATATTATAAGTAAAGGGAAGATTGTATTGTTTGACGGTAATGTATCTGACAAACGGTGGTATGGACGCCAAATTGACCTCCCAAATATCATCGATGAAATGTCCATACCAATGAATGTCATGCACAAAAATGTTACCAGAATTATGAATAACTTTGGCTTCCCATCACCCCATGAATCTATTTGCCAGCAATTAGGAAAAGCTGGCATCCATGGCACAACTGTGACATTGAAGAAAAAAATATTATTAAACAAAATTAATTAAGTTTCAGCAAAAACTGCACAGTCTGGTCTATGATGAGGAACATGTTTGTGCTTTGGGGAGGCCTTTGAACAGATCTTTCCTTGGTTTCTGTAGCTTAGAGCAGGTATATATCTCTGCCTACAGTCCTGCCCTGGAGCATAGCATATAATTAGCTGAAAACTTTTAACACTGATTACACAAGAACCACAAGACGGATTTCTTCACCCCAGGTATAATTTTTTTTTTTTTAAACTCTTTTTATTGAAGGATTCCATAACATAGTATATCAAGTATAGAACAATACAGTATAAAGTCAGAATTATTCATAATGACATAACTATGATATCATATTTTCAATAAAAAGAAACAAACAAAACAAATACAACACAATATTCTACACAATACATTGAACTATTCACTGCATCTTCTAGCTTACAGGGTCTATTTTAGGATCTGTGAGCTTGTATCAGGTCAGATTATAAAAGACACATATTCTAAAATTTACACAGATCAAAGCTTGCATGGTCTAGAAGCAATATACATCAGGGATCATATCTTGAAATCAAAGAGACCATAGCATTAGGAGCCAAGTGTGTCAAAGGGGAATCACACCACCTTTCCCAAATCTTATGGAACTTCTGGGGACATTTTCTATTTTTATACAATATGTTCTCGTAAGGGATTATGTCATTCAATAATTTCAACCATTGATTAATCGAAGGGGACCTCCCTCCCATCCACCTCAACACCACTGCCTTCCAAGCCATAAATATTGTATCATAATGAACCCACATCTCTTCATCCACAACACCCAGGATACATAATTCAGGAGTGCATTCAATCGGTATTCCCAATATTCGTTCCAATGTATACATGACATCACGCCAATACCCCCGTATACTACCACAGCTCCAGATAAGGTGCCAAAAGTCCGCCCCCGATTCCCCACATCTATGGCATTCATCTGTTGCCCTTCTACCGAATTTATGAAGTCTGCTTGGGGTTAAATACGACTGCTGAAGGACATACAATTGGATCAACTTGTTGTTTGCAGCTGGGGACACCATTGTGTTTGCCTCCAGGGCGTCATTCCATTGTTCATCAGTGATAGAAGGTATCAAGTGGCGCCATTTACTTTCTACAACGAGCTGAGTGGATGCGATTTTAGAATTCAATAGAAAGGTGTAAAGAGAAGAAATCACCCCCATAGGTCCCTGAGTGGATAATATTCCTATCAATGGATATTTAGATATTCTCATTCTAGGAAACGGAAATTGATGCATTATGGCGTGTCTCCCCCCAGGTATAATTTTGATCAGTATGACAGCAGAAACATGACAGTGTCTGTAGTTTACTTACCAAAATCCTGCTGACAGGTTCACTTTAAATGACAATGAAAAGCCTGAACATATGCACAGCAATTTATTTTAACATATACTGTATATGCATGAGTTCATTCTTTTGAGCATTTTCTGTGTGCTTTTTCAGACAGGTTTTAGAGCGGACTCACGTGAAAAAGAGGTTGTGTGCACATACCCTTAAGAGGAGTCAAAAGCAATGAGTAGATACCTTCCTAATTTTTACTAACCACAGCTTTCTCTATTTTGTGGCATAAGGTCTCTTTCTTAAATTTAAAGAGCAATTGCCAGGTTAGTTAGCGTGTGTTAGGGACGTGCCCCTGAGGAAGCTGCTGTTTCACAACGGAAATATGAATGGGACGACTCAATCAGGGCTCATCCAGACGGACATTTCTCTTTATGGATTGCTCAAAATGAACTGTTGTATTTGGGTTGATTCTTTTCACATATTCCTTTCGTGGATGTTAATTTCTAAACCATGCAATTTCTCTTTCACAGATGATCAAACTTTGCACGGATTATCTTCTTTACCTTCTGATTAAAGGGAATCTGTCACCTATTTATTCGACTATAAGCTGGGGCCACCGCCATCAGGGGCTTATCTACAGCATTCTGTAATGCTGTAGATAAGTCCCCAATGTAACCTGAAAGAGAAGAAAAGTGTGGCGCCCCCAGGAGCATGGCCGCCACAGTGGCTTTGCCTTCCTCCAGGGAGGGTAATGCCCGGCTTGGAGGCAATGACGGGTCTCTCTCGCAGTCAATCTATGCATGCAACACAGTTCCACTCCAGGCCAGCAGGGGAGCTCTGAACCGGAATTAAGGGGAGGAGTGGTCTCTGAGGGCTAAGAGGAAGGAGTGGTTAGTTAGTCTGCGGAGAGTGAAGTGTGCAGACGTGTGGAAGGAGCGCCGAGATAGAGCTGAGAGGAAGAGCTCATCTCTCGTAGGAGCGCATGAACTGGAGCCTGGTCTCCACGGTTGTATGGATGCTAATGATCCTGCAACAGACACCAGAGGAGTAGGAGGCTGTAAATGCCCTACCCCCTTCTAAGACTCGGAGGCACAACAGCACGGAGTGAGCCAAGAGAGGAATAGCGGCTACAGCTGTCTGCCATACGAGGAGTGAGAGTAGAAGAGAATTGAGAGGAACTTCAGTGTAACTCAGTACTAAGAGTACGTCACTCAAATAAGCGCTAGAGAAGGAGACTGCACAGCCCATCTGCTGAGAGAGAATCCCTGAGTTGCTTCCAGGCTAGCCTGCTCCGTTACGATCTGTAATCAGTACCCTGGACTGCGTTTCTCAAGTAAAGATACAGAAATTGCACCCCGCTGTGTCTTGTCTGCTTCCTACCTTTCCGGCACTGCTACATCCCCATTCCAACCATATCTACACTGCCCTGGGACTACAGCTTCACCTGTGGGGAGCTTTTATATCACTGCTGCACCATACCATCAGTCCCAGCGGATCTGCATGCAGCGTCGGCTTAACACCTCCCTTGCCGAACACCACGGGTGGCGTCACGAACTATCCATCTAACTACATTCCACCATTCACAATTTCCCCATTACTTGGGCGCCCAGGGCCACGGTCCGGGTCACTGCTGCTGTGACACATCCCACTGATACCGGCCCGGTACCGAGTACCCCACAGCCCTGGGAGGGCGACCCAAAAGCGAGTTATATTATGCTCAGCCAGGGGAGGTCCGGGTCTGGTCCGGGTCCGATGGGTGTCGTGGTCCGGTCTGGCTCCTCCCATCTTCTAGCGATGACGTTCTCTTCTTTGCTTCCCATCGTGGCTCCGGCGCAGGCGCACTGCTCTGCCCTGTTGCACAGGCACCGGGAAAGGTCAGAGAGGTCCCTTTAGAGCTCTTCAACTCAAACACAGTAATGTCAAAGTGACCTCACAGATGTAACAACAGCCCATTTAATAACACAGTGCTCTGACAGACTTTTCCCATTTTTTTATTTAAAAAATGATGCAGAAATCATCCCTCTTAGCCATTTTTCATTAGACAGACTGTTGGGTGCAGATCACTGACTCATACTGACAGTGTCACTGTCAGAGGTAAGATTATCCTGCTGTGACTGAGAAGAGTGGCGCGCCATATATTCCATAACTAGTTTCGCTTGCTAGAGACAGAGTAGACTAATTGTGACCTGCGTTTAGTAGCACTACTGCCAGGGCAGTGGTGGTTCTTTTGCTTCAGCTAGCAGCTCCCACATTCTAAGCTGGGATACATATTTTTTTTCTTTTACGCGATATTTTCCATTGTCATAGCAACTTTGGCTTTTAACATACATTTTGTACAATACTATATTTAACTTTTGACAATCTTTTCAAATTCAAATATTCAACCTTTGACAAAAAGAATGTAACAAGAAATGCTAGGTAGGTTAGGTACACATGCAGAAAACAAAATGTGCTGTAGCATAGGTTTGGTATGTACAATTGTCAAATTGGACTAGGAAAACAAATGTGCAAAAACAGACACAGTTGAATGTCTATACTTTTTTCAATCAACCTACTTTTCAACAATTATGTGTTAAGGGATGTTGGGTAGGAACACATCTAAAAAAGCTATCACCTGGAACAGGACATCGTATTGGTGTGGCGTGTATGAATGTAAAATTTGATAAATAAAACAGATGTGCAAAAAAAAAGTTTGCAACATGCTTGTGAGGTAAGCAGTTGCAGTTAAGTATCCATATTTGGGGAAATCTTCTTTTGTATTTAAAAAAAGAATTATTCCTCCCTTCAAGATAATGATTGCATGAAAAATACTACTGGCACCTCTCTTATTTCTCTCACCCACTAAGCATTATTCACAGACTTCTACACATATCTTCACTGCCGCCGTTCTATATCACATTATTGTCTGTGGTTTTCGTCTTATATTTTAGGGCTTTCTCTTCCTCTCTTCTCTGTTGCTGAGCTGTGAGCTCTGATGTTCTCTTACTTTCCTAAATCATCATAAAATTTTATGCAGGCTCTGATAGACTGTCCTAATTGTTTGGTCTATGCTTTGTGATGTGTTGGCTGAAAGGCATTATGTGGAAGCTCACATACCTTTGTGGCTGATGAAATCTACTACAATGTGAAAAGTGTCAGCAGGCATTTTTAATGGGGCAATTCATTCAAATTGAATAACAAATTGTTTAAATAGGCCAGAATCTGCGAATTTCTTAAAATTCTACACACATTTTATGAAATTTGGCCAAAATCAACTAAAATGTCAATGGATGCATTGGCTGGTGTAAATACGGTTGTACCCTGAATGTGGCATTGATTTTGTTTTGTTTCCACTCCTCTCCATATTCTTCCCTGTCTGTAAATATACTTATTTAAGCCAATTGGGTGTGGTCCTCAAATCTCTGTAAGTGTTTTCATGAGGATCACACCCCTTTGGCTATCAATACTATATTTACATGCAAGGAAAAGAGGGTTATATCTCAGAAAAGGAGAAGGCCTGGAACAGAAGAAAAATAATGCCAGATTCAGGAAAATTGGGGCATTTACACAAGGTAAAATAATGACATACTTACAGTATGTCAAGTGTCAGGATCTCTTTATTGTACCCAACACTCCCACTACGCTATTTACAGTGCAGGGGTTGAAAAATATTTAAAGGGACACAGCACTTGCTGGAGCAGCATGGACTCATAGAATCATAGAATCATAGAATTGCAGAGTTGGAAGGGACCTCCTGGGCCATCTGGTCCAACCCCCTGCTCAAAGCAGGATTCGCTAAATCATCCCAGTCAGATGTCTGTCCAGCCTCTGTTTGAAGACTTCCATTGAAGGAGAACTCACCACTTCTCGTGGCAGCTTGTTCCATTCATTGATCACTCTAACTGTCAAAAAGTTTTTTCTACTATCTAATCTGTGTCTCCTCCCATTCAGTTTCATCCCATTGCTTCTAGTCTTTCCTTGTGCAAATGAGAATAAACTTAAGAGACTCTTATTTATTTGATTGGCAAAAGTTCTTTTTTAATTGAATAACGGCAATAACTTAATGCCTTGTGGTAAATTGACCATTTAATATTTGAAGTATAAGCTACAAATTTAGCCTGCTGAACTATTAGATGATGGGACAGCTCTTCATTTAGAAATATAAAGCGTGATTAACATTCACACTGAACAATTTGCACTTCCAATCACGCAGCACAAAAAGTAATTCCAGGTAGAATTGCTCTTTAAGAATCCCTGGCTTAAAGTTTTTGGAGTTTCGTTACGGATGATAATGGGCATATCATGTCTAAGTATAGGGTATTGTTGAAAAATAGCTACAAAATTTTATGGGAGCGTTTTACAATATCCAGATTACGAAGGATGTTCTATTATCGCACCGCTCCATGGAAGATGAGCCAAAAACATAAAAGGAATTTAATGCATCATATTAAAATATGTATGAGCAGTAACCCCACACTATAACCATAATAACAACTTAATTGCGGACTTATGCACATGAGGCTGAGATGTCATTTGCATACCATCTAGCAGCGCTGTCCGTATTCTTTAGATTTGCTAATGTCAAGATCTTATGAATACTAATGTCCCAAGTTACCTTGTTTATTAAGGGGTTTCATTCTGGGCTTCATTCTCAGACAAGGTTTTATTTTACTGGAAAATGATTCAGAGCTTAAAAAGTGATTTGAAAAGCAAATGAAAGTAACTAAGGTTAGCCTTGAAGTTATTCATGTCTTTCTGCTCAGGGAATACTAGACATTGGGGTCATTTTTATATAGAACTGGGGACGTGACAAACCAAGGTCTAGATTTTTGGAGGCGAGTTTCTTTTTATGAAGAAGTTTTGGAAGAGCTTTAGGCTATGTGCCCACCTTGCAGAAATGCTGCAGAATTGTCCGCAGCTCCCTGCCGCGAGTAAAACGCATGCGGAATTCACATGCGTTTTCTCGCAAAACACAAGCGTTTTGTAAGCGGTTTTAGCTTGCAGATTGCTTGCGCTTTTCCAAGTGATTTGAAGCATCGCGTGGAAAAGTGATTGACAGGTTGGTCACACTTGTCAAGCATAGTACTTGACAAGTGTGACCAACTTTTTACTATTGATGCTGCCTATGCAGCTTCAGTAGTATAAGATAGAATGTTAAAAATAATAAAAAAGTAAAAAATAGAGATATACTCACCTTCTGGTGGCCCCCGGTCTCCTCAGCGGTGCATGTGGCGCTGCCGGCAACTTCCGTTCCCAGGGATGCATTGTGTGAATCACCCCAGATGACGTAGCGGTCACGTGACTGTGACGTCATCTGGGGGTGATTCTCGCAATGCATCCCTGGGAACGGAAGTTTCCGGCAGCGCCGCGTGCACCGCTGAGGAGACCGAGGGCCGCCAGAAGGTGAGTAAATCCCTATTTTTTATTTTAATTCTATTTTTAACAGGTATATGGTACACAGGGCCTGGAGGAGAGTCTCTGGGTACCATCCGCACATGAAGCGCTCACTTTACGCATGGTGGGTATAGCCTCATGTGTAAAGTGAGCGTTTCAACAGAAATAATGGACATACTGCGGATTTTACCGCTATTGCATTCCTCAGCGGTAAAATCCGCAGCATGTCCACAGCAACTGCGGAATCTCATAGGATTGCATGGAGGTGCGTTTTTTAAGCATTTTATATGAGTTTCCGCTGCGGCAAAATACGGCGGAAACACATTAAAAACTCAGCATGGGCACACAGCCTTAGTCTTGAAGTGTTTTTTTTTAGCCATTTGATTCGATAGTGCCTGCTTTGCAGGGCCGGTTTTAGACAAAGTGGGGCCCTAGGCAAAGTTTAAAATGGGGCCCCAAATGCTAACATATTGGACATCACACAGAAGCATTTCGGTTGTAGTTACATGCGCTGAGTTCACTAATGGTGTGTGCACACGTTGCGGTTTTTGCTGCGGATCCGCAATGGATTTGGTCCTGTGGATCCGCATCAGTTTCCATGCGGTTTACAGTACCATGTAAACCTGTGGAAAACCAAATCCGGCGTGCACATGCTGTGGAAAATTCCACGCAGATTTGCTGCGGTTTATTTTCCGCAGCATGTTACTTCTTTTTTGCGGAACCGCAGCTGCAGTGTACGTTCCGGGACATACAAATCAATCTCTCATCCGCACTGCCAAACCTCACTAGAACCTGCATCAAATCCTCTGCACACATGCTAGGAATCTGCAGGAAAAATGCATGTGTTTTACCCTGCGGTTTCTGCCAAGAGATATGGATTCTCTGCAGAAAAAGCCGCAGACTAATCCGCAACATGTGCACACACCCTAACAGATCA
The DNA here is from genome assembly GCF_039654945.1 of Dendrobates tinctorius. NCBI lineage: Eukaryota > Metazoa > Chordata > Amphibia > Anura > Dendrobatidae > Dendrobates > Dendrobates tinctorius. The sequence goes on along the minus strand of NW_027361743.1, from coordinate 22,212,809 downwards.
CCATCCAGTATCATATCAGCAGCACATCTACAGTTTATACCACATAGTCCTCCATATAATATAATCTGCCCCATAGTCCTCCATATAGTATAATACACTCCTCAGTCCTCCATATGGTATAATACACTCCTCATAGCCCTCCATATATTAAAATACATTGCTCAGTCCTCCATATAGTATAATACACTCCTCATAGTTCTCCGTATAGTATAATGCACCGCCATAGTCACCCATGTAGTACAATTCACTTCCCATAGCATAATGCACCCCATAGTTCTTCATATAATGTATTCCCCATAGTCCTCAATACAGTATAATGCAGCCACATATAGTATAATGCAGCCACCCAATAGAGCATAATGCAGCCACCCCACAGAGTATAATGCAGCCCCGCCATACAATATAATGTAACCCTCACAGAATATAATGCAGCCCCCCTCTTATAGTATAATGCAGCCACCCCTTAGAGAATAATTCAGCTACCCCAGAGTATAATGCAGCCACTCCACAGAATATATTGTAACCCCCCATAGAATATAATGCAGCCCCACCCCCATATAGCATAATGCAGCACCTCCATAGAATGTATGGCAACCCCCTCATAGGATATAATGCAGCCCCTTATATAGTATAATGTAGCCCCTCCATAGAATACAATGTAGCCCTTCTCATATAGTATAATGCAGCCCCCATTGAATATAATATAATACAGCCCCCCATAGAATATAATGTAGTCCCAAATAGAATATAATACAGCCCACCTCCCCATAGAATATAATGTAGCCCCCCCATATTATATAACACAGCCTCCCCTTATAGAATATAATGTAAAATGTACCCCCCATGGTATATAACACAGCCACATAGTATATAGCCCAGCACCACATGGTATATAGCCGAGCACCACATGGTATACAGCCCAGCCCAACATGGTATATCGCCCACCATGGTATAATACAGCCCACCATGGTATACAGGCTGTATACTATGCTGGGCTGTATACCATGGTGGACTGTATAATACAGTCCAGCATGGTATAATACAGCCCAGCATGGTATATAGCCCCCCAAGAATGGTATAATACAGCCCACCATGGTATATAGCCCCCCAGAAAGTATTAGTACACCCCATATGGTATAATACAGCCCAGCATGGTATATAGCCCCCCCAGTATGGTATAATACAGCCCAGCATGGTATATAGCCCCCCAGAATGGTGTAATTCAGCCCAGCAAGGTATATAGCCCCCCAGAATGGTATAATACAGCCCAGCATGGTATATAGCCCCCCAGAATGGTATAATACAGCCCAGCATGGTATAATACAGCCCAACATGGTATATAGCCCCCCAGAAAGTATTAATACAGCCCAGTATGGTATAATAATCTTTATTTATATAGCGCCAACATATTCCGCAGCGCTTTACAGTTTAACAGTTTCAAAACACAATTCATAAGTAACAACGTTAACAATACAATAATTAAAGCAAAATAAGACGACCCTGCTCGTGAGAGCTTACAATTTACAATGAGATGGGGGAGATACAGAGTACAGGGGTGTATTTTACAATTGTGTATTTACAATGATGGTCCAGCCATCTTGAGGGAGTGAGGGATGGATGGAGATAGTGAATGGGCTACACATGCACACTTACACATAGAATGACTTTGATTAGTGAGCGTGATAGGCCGCTCTGAACAAATGTGTTTTGAGGGAGCGCCTGAAACTATGCAAATTGTGGATAGTCCTAATTTCTTGGGGTAGAGCATTCCAGAGGATAGGAGCAGCACGGGAGAAGTCTTGGAGTCGGGAGTGGGAGGTACAGATTAGTGCAGAGGTTAGTCGAAAGTCATTTGCAGAACGCAGCGATCGGCTAGGCCGATAGACAGAAATGAGGGAGGAGATGTAGGGGTGCCGCACTGTGGAGAGCTTTGTGGGTGAGAACAAGTACTTTGAATTGGATCCTATAATGAATGGGCAGCCAGTGTAATGACTGACGAAGAGCGGACACGTCCGAGTACCGATTAGCCAGATGGATGACCCTGGCCGCTGCATTAAGTATGGACTGGAGAGGGGATAGTCGAGTGATGGCGAGGCCAATTAATAGAGCACTGGAGTAATCCAGGCAGGAGTGGATCAATCAGAGTTTTTGTTGTTTCCATGGTGAGAAAAGGGCGGATTCTAGAGATGTTCTTTAGGTGTAAGTGGCAAGAGCGGGCAAGAGATTGTATATGGGTTGTGAAGGAGAGATTGGTGTCAAACATAACACCCAGACAGTGCGCCTGCTGCCGGGGTGTTATTGTGGTACCACCCACGGAGAGGGAAATGTCAGATTTAGGGAGGTTAGTAGACGATGGGAGCAGAAGAAGTTCAGTTTTGGAGAGGTTGAGTTTCAGATAGAGAGTGGACATGATATTGGAGACTGCGGACAGACAGTCACTGGCGTTCTGTAGCCCAGCATGGTATATAGCCCCCCCCCCAGTATGGTATAATACAGCCAAGCATGGTATAATACAGCCCAGCATGGTATATAGCCCCCCAGAAAGGTATAATACAGCCCAGGATGGTATAATAAAACCCAGCATGGTATAATACTGCCCAGCACGGTATAATACAGCCCAGCATGGTATATAGCCCCCCCAAAATAGTATAATACAGCCCAGAATGGTATAATACAGCCCAGCATGGTATAATACAGCCCAGCATGTTATATAGCCCCCCAAGAATGGAATAATACAGCCCAGTATGGTATAATACAGCCCAGCATTGTATATAGCCCCCCAGAATGGTATAATACAGCCCAGCATGGTATAATACAGCCCAGCATGTTATATAGCCCCTCCCCCAGAATGGAATAATAAAGTCCAGTATGGTATAATACAGCCCAGCATGGTATATAGCCCCCCCCAGCATGGTATAATGCAGCCCAGCATGGTATATAGCCCCTCCAAGAATGGTGTAATACAGCCCAGCATGGTATAATACGGCCCAGTATGGTATATAGCCACCCAGCATGGTATGATACAGCCGGGCATGGTATAATACAGCCCAGCATGGTATATAGCCCCCCCAGAATGGTGTAATACAGCCTAGCATGGTATAATACAGCCCAGCATGGTATATAGCCCCCCAGAATGCTATAATACAGTCCAGCAGGGTATAATACAGCCCAGCATGGTATATAGCCCCCCAGCATGGTATGATACAGCCGAGCATGGTATATAGCCCCCCACAGAGTGGCCACACAGTCCAGTACTCACACTGATTTAAAAAGAAAAAAAAACTCCTCACCTTCTCCTCGTGCCTGCTCTGCTGGTTGCTCCTGTCTCCTCCTGATCTGTCTGGCACACAGTGAGAGTGCAATGACATCATCGCACCCCCGCTGTGTCAGAGGCAGAGCGGGGAATGATGGCAGAGGGAGCGTCAGCTGGGGCTCTCTCCTCCATCACTGCCTCCTTCAATGCGGCGGCGGGAGTCGGTGCTGGGGGCAGGCGGGCCCCTCTGCCTCACAGGGGCCCCATAGCAGCTATGTGATGTGCCGCTGGCTGGGGGCCCCTGGAGGAGTGGGGGCCCTAGGCAGCTGCCTGGTCTGCCTGCCCCTAATGCCGGCCCTGCTCATATCAACAGTAAAGTGCATTTTCCTTAGAAATTAATAGGAAGAGTTTTTCAATTGTTTTTGAAGTTGTTTTTAGAAGAATTTTGTAGCTGAGCTGCTCTAAGAATCTGTTCAAAACAACTTCATTTTAGCATAGCCAAAGGGAATAGCAGTTTGGGGTACATCTCCAGGTTCACGATGGTAGGGAAGTTCGCCCCTGATTAATTCAGTAATAATTAAAGTCTTCAGTGGCGATTGGTGGCAGATGTCTGCTGTTTCGGCCTGGTGTCAGTTGCATTCACCCAGGAGAGACCATTGTAGAGTTAATGAAACAGTGCTCTTATTTTGTGAGCAATGTTGACCTGTTGATATCTTGAGCAGCTGTATGCGTGAGAGTCATAGCACCTATAGTAAAGCCTAATCTGACTCTCAAGCCAAGGAAAGTATAATCTTAGAAATCTCAGATTCCTGTTTGCTGAAAAAAGGACAATGCAACTGATTCATTAAGACTGACATAGCGCATGCCAGTCTTAATGAAGGGCTCCTTGGAGTAAGATGCGCCAAATTCACTAAGAGGCACACGCCGCTAAATAATTATATCGGCAGCACCTTTCCAAGGCCGGTCAGTTACCCATATGGAGGAGAAAGCTTCTTAATGACCATGATCCTATTATAAAAATTGTGCCCCTGTAGCGATGACTGAATGACACCACCGGGCAGGACTCAAATACGGAACAGTAGACGAGGAAGCAGAAACAAAACACCGGCCTTATTGAAAGAGAGAGGATTACATGTCGGAAAATAAGGCTAACAGTTCTTGTAATGGTAGTAACAATAATAGATACAAGGAAAGATAGCTGGAGCTTGTTACACAAGCAGCACTCCAGCTATGGCAATGCAAAGTTCAATAACTTCCTATGTGACTTTCTATAATAGGGCCTCGATGGTATAGCGCCCTAGCTAAGGAACCCTGCTCTACAACCAAATACAGTTAAATACCAGTGTCACACTCATAGTTCTGTAGTGCTTAGGGGAAAATCTGGTAGCTTCTGCTTGGTCCCAATGCAGTGGAGCCAAGTTTGTTGTCTTGAACTCTTCCTTCAGGTTAACCGATCCGTCTTTTTCCGGGTCCGGGCAAATATCTTTCCCACTTCCAATATTGAGGGTTTAATGGTACCACAGTGTTGTTTTCTCTTTTCGGTTACAGGTCCTCGGGGAGAACCACCTTGCATGTGCGTTGGGACTCCTTCCTTCTGACAGGGTTCTGATGATCCAACCTGCGGAAATCGGACACTATTGTCTCCCTTGAAGCAGATAATTAATTTACCAGTCTCTCAGTGTTAGGACACACTCCACACTTCCTGAACAGACACTTCCTGCTTCTTGATGAAACCAACACAGCAAGCTGACAAGGGGAAAAGGACTAGTCCAAGTGCACACAAATCAGAGGGAGCATCGTCTCTCATAGTCACAGTGTAATTCAGTTCTTGACAGGGGCTGACCCCCTACACATTATTAATCTATCTTCCTTTTGAGGCAGAGTTAGAGTAAAATAATCTTAGAGTATGAGCCATGTAATTCTGTACCCAAGCTGATTGAAAGAACCTGCTCACAGTACCGCATTGCTTTGCTCACTGTATAGCAGGACCTCTAACATATACATATATTATGTATACTATTTGTCTCCTCTTATTGGTAATGGGGATACTTTGGGCTCTGAATACAACAACCCCCAAACTTTTATGGGTCCCTGATCGAGTCCTTATATATTTTGTGTTATGTATCCCAAAATAAACTTTATAGGAATATAGTGAAACTTAGCACGGTTTTAAAGATTTTGCAGAGAGCGCTCAGTATACCAGGAAAACATGTGAGTCACCATGAAATATGAGGGCAACCTTTCCATAAACAGTTGTTGTATTATAGGCTGATTGAATTAGATGGTGTTTATTAGGACGCTCCCTAGCATTGCTGTCTCTGCTTTGCCACTGTCTAGGATGTATTATTATTATGCACCGAAGCGCTTTCCCGAGGAAACAATCATTATAATAAAATGGCTATTCACAAGTTTTACAACCCCCTGTCGTATTCTTGTGGTTGCACTGTATTTTGTCATCAAACAATATGCTGCCAGTGATGTGTTTTTATGCGAAATGTGTAATATAAGCTATGCAGGTCTTTTCTCACTGATTTATAACTGGCATGTCAAGGTGAGACACCTCCTAGAAGAATTTTCACCAAGGACAGTGAAACAGAAGCTACTTTGCTTCATCACTTACTTGGATGTCAGGTACTTAAAAAGAGTTTTTATATCCAAACAACTCTTAGCAACACTGATATTAGAATGAATGGGCATGATTGGGGTGGTTTTTTTATCTGTCAACCCGCCTGGTGCATGCAGCATATTAACAATGCTGACTTACAGTTTTGGGTGTCTGAAGTTTTGGCTTCTGCCCTTAACTACATTTCCCATGTTGCTTAGTATGAACTTTAATTTTTCCTCCAACCCCGTTTATGTTCAGAAATAATGCTAGAGCCCATCACATAAAAACTCAATTGCCCTACTAGTAAAGACTAAGTCCATTTGTTTCCTATAGGCCCTCAAGTTTTTTATACTTTATAACCCTCAGTAGGGGCAAACACAGGATTTTGTAATGGGGTGAATCCAAGTGGATTGGTGCCCATACCAATCCCCATGGATTTCTTCCTGCCTACCCACCCAGAACATACTCACTTTACCAACTTTCTACATAAACTGTATCACTTTTCAGAGTTTATTACATGTAGTTGTAGGGTCTTTGGATAGAATAACATCGTGGTTAATACCTAGTATTTCTAATGATCGAGAGTGATATAGGACGAATATGAATATTCATTTTCTGTGATGATCTGGGATGGCAATGGATTAATATATTGTTAATTAGAGTTGAGCGAAACAGGTCGGCCAGATTCATAAGTCGTCGACTTATGGCAAAGTCGGGTTTCGCCGACCGAAACCCAACCACAGCGTGAAGTCGGCCATGTGGTCGGCAAAACGAGCGCCAAAGTCGGAGTTCCCAGAATGCTTGCACGTGGCTTTTTTCAGCCACTGAGCAAGGACATACACTGTGGGCAACGAGATGACATGTGCAGCGTCGAGAGAGAGATTTCGTTCACTTTAAAAAAGCGGTCTTGACTTGCATTGGGTTTTGTGTTTCAGTCGGACCTTCGACTTTTCCCGACAGTCGGCCGATTTCGTTCGACTCGACTTTTTGAGAAAGTCAGGTTTCATGAAACCCGACTCAATCCTAAAAAAGGCAAAGTCGCTCATCTCTATTGTTAATATTTTGGCTGGGATCAGACATTAAGGCTGCGATCACACGTTGTGTTTTTTTCGCGTTTTCGCGGCAATTTTCCGCTAAGAAAACGCATCCCATACAATCCTATGGGATTCCACATTGCTGTGCTAATGCTGCGGATTTTACCGCTGCGGAATCGCATCGCGGTAAAATCCGCAGCATGCTCATTCTTTTTGCGGAATCGCGGCGATTCCACACCCATAGGAATGCATTGATCCACTTACTTTCTGCATGTGGCTATGCCCACCATGCGCAAAGTAAGCGGATCATGTGCGGATGGTGCCCAGGGCCTGGAGGAGAGGAGTCTCTCCTCCTGGCCCTGTGTACCATAATCCTGTAAAAAATAGAATAAAAATAAAAAATAGTGATATACTCACCCTCTGGCGGCCCCCGAAATCCTTCCCATCTCTCACCACGCTCCCGGCATCTTCCGGTCCAGTAATGCTTTGCGCGAATGACCGCGATGCGTGACGTCATTTCAGGTCCTTCACGCAAAACATTACCAGGACCGGAAGATGCCGGGAGCGCAGCAGAGCAGATCGAGGGCCATTGGAAGGTGAGAATAACAATATTTTTAATTATTTTAATTATTTTAACATCCTACCTATCACATTCCAAGCGATGCTAATCGAAAAACGCTTGCAAAACGTTTGTTTTCCACGAGAAAACGCATGCAAATTCGCATGCGTTTTACCCGCCGCGGGAGTGCGGAAATGTTGCAGAAGTTTCAGCAGCATTTCTGCAACGCGGGTACATAGCCTAAGTGTTTGATGCATTTTTTTTTTTTTTTTAAGAAACGAAACAAAAAGTTGTTCTAGTGTGAATGAGAAGTATAAAAGCACAAAAACACATGAGATTATAGTTGTGCTCAAAAGTTTACATATCCCAGCAGAATTTTTGATTTCTTGGCTTTTTTTCAGAGAATATGAATAATAACAGCATAACTTTTTCTCCACTCATGGTTAATGGTTGGATGAAGCCATTTATTGCTAAACTGCTGTGACAGTCCAAAAACATCCAAATGACCCTGATCAAAAGTTTCCATACCCTGGTAATTTTGGCCTGATAACATGCACAGAAGTTGACACAAATGGGTTTGAATGGCTACTAAAGGTAACATCCTCACCTGTTTGTTGTAATCAGTGTGTGTGTGTATAGAAGCTGAGTGAGTATCTGGGATTCAGACAGACTTCTTTCATCTAGCCACTGACATTTCTGGATTGTGATTCATGGGGAAAGCAAAAGAATTGTCAATGGATCTACGGGAAAAATAGTTGAACTGTATAAAACAGGAAAGGGATACAAAAAGAGATCCAAGGAATTGATAATGCAAGTCAGCAACGTTCAAACTGTGATTAACAAATGGAAAATCAGGAGCTGTGTCAAAACAAAACCATGGTCAGGTAGACCAACAAAAATGTCATCCACAACTGCCAGGAAAATTGTTCGGGATGCAAAGAAAAACCCACAAATAACATCTGCTAAAATACTAGACTCTCTGAAAACTAGCTGTGTGGCTGTTTCAAGATGCACAATAAGGAAGCATTTGAAGAAAAATGGACTACATGGTTGAGTTGCCAGAAGAAAGCCATTACTGGGCAAATGCCACAAAGTATCTCACCTACAATACGCAAAACAGCACAGAGACAAGCCTCAAAACATCTGTATCAAGCTAATTTGGAGTGATGAGACAAAAATTGAACTTTTTGGCCACAATCATAAACATTACATTTGGAGAAAGGTCAGCAAGGCCTATGATGAAAGGAACACCATTCCTACTGTAAAGCATGGTCCATCAAAAAAGAAATCATTACACCATTTTAGTTTTCAATAAAGTGTACTGTAAAGCATGGAGATGGGTCGCAGATGTTTTGGGGATGTGTGAGCCTCAAAGGTACAGGAAACTTGGTCAAAGTTGAAGTAAAGTTGAATGCAGCACATTATCAGAAAATATTGGAGGCAAATGTGCACTCATCACCCCGGAAGCTGTGCGTGGGACGTACTTGGACGTTCTAACATGACAATGATCCAAAACACAGGGCCAAGTCGACTTGTCATTGGCTACAGCAGAACCACTGGATCAACATAACAGACTTTTGTCCAAACCCCGATAACCTTTTTTCTTATTGTTTGAAGCTATCCAACAATGACTTTGCCTGCTGTTAGTCTGGATTTGACCAGAGGATGAGATCTGATATCTGCCATCTCTCAACTTAACGGTCTTTGAATTTTCCTACAAATATAGCTTCCTTCTGAACTGTCGGATTACCTAATGTGGTCTATTTTGGACTGATTCATGGAGACAAATGTTCTTTATTGCAATGGATAAATTCCAGTTTTGAAGACCTATTGGTGTTAAATTACTTATTCAATTCAATTATAGTATTGTAGGTTTTCTTCACATTTAATGTCTCTATACTTGTTTATGCTGGTTTGCACACATATAGTTGAGGTCTTGTCGGTGTTGTTCCATTTTTCATTATGAGCTTTCTTTTTCTTCTTTGCAGATTTTATATATGGTATTTGAAAAGGGACACAAGTGGTATGCATTATTTCAGTATGAAAACCCTTTTGTCAGTAGTCATCTTCCTGTTAATGGTGTGTCCATCTCCTTCAGGGTCACCCCCACATCTTTTTAGTTTTTTTGTCTTTCCAATATTAGTTATTTTATTCTAGCCTTGGATTCTTATAAACACAGTATGACTCTTTTGAGAATATGCGCATTCACTCTCATATTTCACTCTTTATACAGGGATGTTTATTTATTTATTAACCTCTTAACCCCCAAGTGTGGTTTGCACGTTCATGACCGGGCCAATTTTTACGATTCTGACCACTGTCCCTTTATGAAGTAATAATTCTGGAACGCTTCCATGGATCCCGGTGATTCTGATACTGTTTTCTCGTGACATATTATACTTCATGTTAGTGGTAAAATTTCATTGATATAACTTGCGTTTCTTCGTGAAAAAAACGGAAATTTGGAGATAATTTAGAAAATTTCGCAATTTTACAACTTTGAATTTTTATGCCCTTAAATCACAGAGATACGGCACACAAAAAACTTAATAAGTAACATTTCCCACATGTTTACTTTACATCAGCACAATTTTGGAACCAAATTTTTTTTTGTTAGGAAGTTATAAGGGTTAAAAGTTGACCAGCGATTTCTCATTTTTGCAACACCATTTTATTTTTACGGACCACATCACATTTGAAGCCACTTTAAAGGGTCTATATGATAGAAAATACCCAAAAGTGACACCATTCTAAAAACTGCACCCCTCGAGGTGCTCAAAACCACATTCAAGAAGTTTATTAACCCTTCAGGTGCTTCACAGGAATTTTTTGAATGTTTAAAAAAAAAATGAACATTTAACTTTTTTTCATAAAAAAATTACTTCAGGTCCAATTTTTTTATTTTACCAAGGGTAACAGGAGAAATTGAGCTGCAAAAGTTATTGTGCAATTTGTCCTGAGTACGCTGATACCTAATATGTGGGGGGGAACCACTGTTTCGGCGCAGGGCAGAGCTCAGAAGGGAAGGAGCGCCGTTTGACTTTTTCAATGCAAAATTGTCTGGAATTCAGATCGGACGCCATGTCACGTTTGGAGAGCCACTGATGCACCTAAACAGTGGAAACCCCCCACAAGTGACCCCATTTTGGAAACTAGACCCCCCAAGGAACTTATCTAGATATGTGGTGAGAACTTTGAACCCACAATGGCTCCACAGAAGTTTATAACGTACTGCCGTACAATTAAAATATAATATTATTTCCACAAAAACGATCTTTTCACCCCCAATTTTTATTTTCCCAAGGGTAACAGGACCCCAAACGTTATTGTGCAATTTGTCCTGAGTACGCTGATACCCCATATGTGGGTGTAAACGACTATTTGGGCGCATGTCAGAGCTTGCAAGGGAAGCAGCGCCAATTGACTTTTTTGGCTGGAATTGAGATCGGATGCCATGTTGCGTTTGGAAAGCCCCTGATGTGCCAAAACAGTGGAGTCCCCCCACAAATGACACCATTTTGGAAACTAGACCCCCCCCCAAGTAACTTATCTAGATGTGTGGTGAGCACTTTGAACCCCCAAGGGCTTCACAGAAGTTTATAACGCCCGGGCATGAAAATAAAAAAATCATATTTTTTCCACAAACATGATCTTTTAGTCCCCAATTTTTTTATTTTCCCAATGGTACCAGGAGAAATTGGACCTCAAAAGTTGTTGTCCAATTTGTCCTGAGTATGCTGATACCCCATATGTGGGAGAAAACTACTGTATGGGCACACGTCAAGGCTCGGAAGCAGTGACGTTTTGGAATGCAGACTTTGATGGAATGGTCTGCGGGTGTCATGTTGCCTTTGGAGAACCCCTGATGTACCAAAACAGTGGAAACCCCCCACAAATGACACCATTTTGGAAACTAGACCCCCCCAAGTAACTTATCTAGATGTGTGGTGAGCACTTTGAACCCCCAAGGGCTTCACAGAAGTTTATAACGCCCGGGCGTGAAAATAAAAAAATCATATTTTTTCCACAAACATGATCTTTTAGTCCCCAATTTTTTTATTTTCCCAATGGTACCAGGAGAAATTGGACCTCAAAAGTTGTTGTCCAATTTGTCCTGAGTACGCTGATACCCCATATGTGGGAGAAAACTACTGTATGGGGATACGTCGGGGCTCAGAAGGGAAGTAGTGACGTTTTAGAATGCAGACTTTGATGGAATGGTCTGCGGGTGTCATGTCGCATTTGGAGAGCTTCTGATGTGCCCAAACTGTTGAAACTCCCCACAAGTGACCCCATTTTGGAAACTAGACCCCCCACGGAACTTATCTAGATGTGTGGTGAGCACTTTGAACCCCCAAGTTTGAACCCCCCAGGTCCCTATTCTATGCCACTCCTCACTAAGACTGTAGAGTGGCATAGAAGAGGGACCTGGAAAATGAGAAATGCCTTAACGTTGGCTTCCAGGTACACATAACTTGGCCATTTTATGCGCTAAACTTTCTCAATTTTTCATATTTCTAATGCAGTGATGCAATTCGTTATTCATTTTTCATGTTTGCATGGTTTGGCGCTGCACTGTGCTTCCTTTTTTGCTTGAATGTATATGAGTTGGTGACTCTAGGTTAAGCACCTGTTCACACTATGCTTATGCTTGGATGTGACGGTCAGTTTTTGAAATTTGTATTCATTTACCTTGTGACTGAGCACTCCACCTGTTAGCTGCAGGCGTTTTTAATCAGACCAGGGCTATTTCCCCTCCACAGAGATATAGACTTCAGTCCCAACAGAGGATTTTTTATAGGTTCCCATTCAGATGGAGACTACAGTCTTAGTGAGGAGTGGCATAGAATAGGGACCTGGAAAACGAGAAATGCCTTAGGCTAAGTGCACACGTACCGGAACTCTCGCGGAAATTACCACGAGAATTCCGGAATTCCAGTCCGCGGGAAAATCGCATTTTAAATTCCCGCGATTTTCCCGCGGAAAAACTAGCATTTTGCAAGCGTATTTAGCTTGCAAAATGCTAGTGTTTTCCAAGCGACATGTAGCATCGCTTGGAGAACTGATTGACAGGTTGGTCACACTCGTCAAACATAGTGTTTGATAAGAGTGACCAACTTTTTACTACTGAGGCCGCCTATGCAGCATCAGTAGTAAAAGATAGAATGTAAAAAAAAATAAAAAATTGTGTTATTCTTACCTTCCGACGTCCCGCGCATCCGTTCCCAGTAATCCTTTGCGAAAATGCCCGCGATGACATCCGTTCTCGCAGGATCGCGATGTCTCGCGGTCATTCGCGATGACGTCGCGCGAATGACCGCGAGACTTCGCGATCCCGCGAGAACGGACGCCATCGCGGGCATTTTCGCAAAGGACTACTGGGAACGAGAGCGTGAAGAGAAGCGGGAAGACTGCGCAGGACGTCGGAGGGTGAGAATAACAATATTTTTTATTTTTAAATTCTATTTTTTACAGGGATATGGTACCCAAAGCCCGGAGGACAATCTCCTCTCCTCCGGACTGTGGGTACCATCCGCAATTGTTCTGCTTACTTTTCGCATGGTGTGCACAGCCACATGCAGGAAGTAAGCGGAACAATGCACTCCTATGGGTGCGGGATCGCCGCGATTCCGCAAATTAATGAGCATGCTGCGGTTTTTACCGCAAAGCGATTCCGCCGCAGTAAAAACCACAGCATTAGCACAGCATTGCGGAATCCCATAGGAATGCATGGGATGCTTATTTTTCGCGGCAAAATCGCGCGGTTAAAACCGCCGCGGAAACGCGAAAAAAACGCCACGTGTGAACTCAGCCTTAACGTGGCTTCCAGGTACACATAACTTGGCCATTTTTTGCGCTAAATTTTCTCAATTTTTCATATTTCTAATGCAGTGATGCAATTCATTACTCGTTTTTCACGTTTGCATGGTTTGGCGCTGCAGTGTGCTTCCTTTTTTGCCTGAATGTAACGTTTCGTGGTCTCCACTTAGTAGCTGAGGTGTGGCTGTTCCCTCTGCTTCTCAATAATATCACTCTCAGGTGATGTTGGAACATTTTGGAGGAAAGCCATGTCATGAACAGACTTGTTACACCGGTGGCTCCTATTACAGGACCGCACTGCTATCAGTGACCGCTTTACTACCAGCCACACAATTGTTAGTAAAGACAGACGTCATGGTGAGAGGATGGAAGTTAGTCACTGGGGCAATGGGACTGAATATGGATGTTATAAAATACACTTTTACTGGAATCATCCAGAAGTACTGCAGTTTTTCACTTTTTTGATAGATACATAGAAAGATGCATACGATAGATAGATAGATAGATAGATAGATAGATAGATAGATAGATAGATAGATAGATAGATAGATAGATAGATAGATAGACAGAGAGGAGTTGACTCACTCAGCTACTTCAAAGGTAGACACAGGAACGGTTCTTGCGGTAAAACCTGCTGGTTTGTAATGGAACAGGATAAACCATAGCAGAGTTCAGCAAAGTAAAAATGATCTTTCTGTCATAACAGCAAAGATAATGTATAGCAAAGTCCATATGTTTGAGAGGTTCGCCCGCTCAGACCACCTGGTGTCTGCAGTTCCCCCTGGAGCTATGTCTGGAGTCTCTCCTCTCCAAACCACAACACAGAGAAAAAAACATCCCAGCCACACCCTTGAGGTGGAGATATGGTGAGTAGGTGTCCCGCCCATCTCTTGGCTACTCACCTACAAACCCATCCAGTAACATGGCTGATTAACTCCTTCAGCACCTAGCATGCTGAAGAGAAAATCCTGGGTTTCAAGATCACATAAGAAAGCAATCTCCATGACACGTATATCCCCTCATATACCGTGCCAGTGACACTGTCACGACAGATAGATAGATAAAGAATACAAATAAGGCTAGTTTCACACTAGCGTTTATGAGCGCAGCGACAGCCTGCGCACGGCCGCCGCTAAGCCCCGCCCCCGCCGGTAGCTCCGCCCACCGGCGCATGACGCTGCATGCGCCCTGCGTCCCCTATCTTTATCACAGGGGGCGCAGGCCGTGCACAGTATGCGTTTGGCGGCGCATGCACCTTTTTGATGGTGCACCGACGCAACCAAACTGCAGCAGGTTGCGTTTGGCGCAGGTCGGCGCACCGTCAAAAGGACGCATGCGCCGCCAAATGCATACTGCGCACGGCCTGCGCCCCCAGTGATAAAGATAGGGGACGCAGGGCGCATGCAGCGTCATGCGCCGGTGGGCGGAGCTACCGGCGGAGGCGCGGCAGGGGCGGGGCTTAGCAGCGGCCGTGCGAAGGCCGTCGCTGCGCTCATAAATGCTAGTGTGAAACTAGCCTAACACTTAATGACACTGTTGATTATAGTAAAGTATTTTGGGTATCTTCATGTGTCTAGCACTTCACAGGACTGCTACTCTGTTTTGTTAAGCATGTCTTCCTTCATCTTAATGGAGCCTCCAAAGTCGATGTGAGCAGAGCCTAAGGCTATGTGCCCACGTAGCGTTTAAATCCGGACACTGAAAACCGGACTCCTTCCCAGAAATCACTCGTTTTTTTCCGCGCGATTTTACCTCAATTATGTTCCTGATATTCGCGTGCGATATTCAAGCACTTTCCAAGCGATTTGAAGCATCGCTTGGAATGTTATTGACAGGTTGGTCACACTCGTCAAACATAGTGTTTGACAAGTGTGACCAGGTTTTTACTATTGAGGCTGCCTATGCGGCATCAATAGTAAAAGAAATGTAAAAAATAAAAAATTGGGGTATATTTACCTTCCGACGTCCCGCGCTGCCATCCTGGGCCTCAGCGTTCCCAGTAATGCCTTGCGAGACCTGTGATGACGTTGGTCTCACGTTGCTATAGCGATCTTGCGAGACCGCTAGAGTCACGCGAGACTACGTCATTACAGGGCCTTGCCGCAAGGCATTACTGGGAACGCTGAGGCCCGGGATGGCAGCGCGAGACGTCGGAAGGTAAATATACCCCGATTTTTTATTTTTTATTCTTTTTTTTTTACAGGGGTATGGTACCCAGGGCCTGGAGGACAGTCTCCTCTACTCCACACCATGGGTACCAACCGCACATGAGACGCTTAACTTCCCGCATGGTGGGCATAGCCACATGCGGGAAGTAAGCGATTCTCATGCATTCCTATGGGTGCGGAATCGCAGCAATTCTTTGCGATTCCGCACAAAAGAATGACCATGCTGCGATTTTTTCCGCGATGCGATTCCGCCCCGGAAAAAAGCGCAGCATTAGCACAGCATGTGCGGAATGCCATAGGAATGCATGGGGTGCGTTCTGTACAAGATTTTTAAACGTTTTCGCGCCAAAAATTGCAGCAAAAACGCTTAAAAATCGCATCGTGGGCACATAGCCTAAAGCAACTTCTGATCTAGAATTTTTTTTTTTTTCGTATAACCTCAGTTTCTGCACTAAAAATGTGTCAGGCTAGAAGTTATTAACGCAATCAATGATTGAGAAATTCTAGGGGCTTTCTAAACTTTAGAGCAGCTAGGATTTCACAGATTGCTATTATCTTCCCTTTCTACTTGTCACAGATTTCTTTTGTCTGAGCTGCAGATAGATGAAGTCAGCTGAGAGCCTGTAAAAGAAATAATGAGCAAAATGTGCAGTGATATCATATAATACCATACTAAATGGTTTAATTCAACATATTTTACTATTACCACCTAGGAAAAGTCAATCAATGTATAATGCCAAAAGAAACTTAACCAGAACTATTCATTAAAGGGTATACCAGAAAATAAAAAGGGTGTCTAGTTTAGAAAACCTTCTGGAACCCAACAGAAGTGGTGCCGTCAGCAACGATTTGGATTTATGGATCACGGAATGAATTACCTTTACGATGGACTACTTGCTAGAGATGGGGTGCACCTTACGAAAACTGGAAAACATGTATTTGGAAGTCGCCTTGCTACACTTGTAAGGAGAGCTTTAAACTAGAACAACATGGGAAGGGAAGCAAAAGGCCAGAAAAAGCCATCCACCTGACAAATGCTATTGAGAACTCTGCTATTAGAAGTGGAAAGGAAGAACAAAGACAAAAGAATCTAATTAATAAAAAAATTGGAGAAAGAGAAACAATCACAAACTAAAATGTTTCTATACTAATGCACAAAGCATGGGCAACAAACAAGGAGAATTGGAACTACTAACACAGGAAAAGAAATATGATGTCATTGGAATCACTGAAACTTGGTGGGACGATACACATGATTGGAATACAAGACTAGAAGGATACAACTTATTTGCAAGAAACAGACTTGATAAACGAGGAGGAGGTGTTGCATTGTATGTTAGAAACGCGTATATCTGCACAGAGATTGAAGCTTCAGAGACTGGGAGTTCTGTGGAAACTGTTTGGGTAAGAATACAAGGACAGAACAATGGAAAGGACACCATTGTAGGCATTTACTTCAGGCCGCCTGTGCAAGCTGAAGATATGGATGAACTCTTTATGCATCAAATGGCCAAGTTCTCCAAAAAATATGACATAGTTGTCATGGGAGATTTCAACTATCCAGACATTTGTTGGGAATCTCTCTCAGGCAAAACTAACAGGTCAAGGAAATTCTTATCCTCTCTTGCTGACAACTTTATCTTCCAAAAGGTAGGGGAGAAAACAAGGGGAACTGCTACCTTGGATCTAATCCTTATAAACAGGGAGGAAATGGTTGAGGAGGTAAAAGTGGCTGGGACCCTAGGAGGTAGCGACCATGCTATTTTAGAATTTTGGATAACTAGAGGAGGAAGACCTGTGAAGACTCAGACGTCAAGGTTAGATTTCAGAAAGGCAGATTTTAAGGGATTCAGAAAGAGAATTGGAGGGATCCAATGGCTGGATATCCTTAAAGACAAAAATGTCCAGGAAGGATGGGAAATCTTGAAAAGTGAAATTCTCAAAGCACAATTGTTAACAATTCCGAAAAGAGGGAAGAACAGGAAGCATTTAAGGAAATCAGGATGGATGAACACAGAACTTAAGCACATGCTAAAAAGGAAGAAAAAAATGTTTATAAAATGGAAAGAGGGAGGCATATCTAATGAAGAATATAATGCTGTCTGCAGAACCTGCAGGGCACAAATCAGATTAGTAAAGCTGAAAATGAATTGAGGCTTGCAAGAGATGTCAAAAGCAATAATAAAGGATTTTGGGGATATGTCAAAAGTAAAAGAAAAGTCAAAGATGCTATAGGATTTTTACAGGATAAAAATGATGAAATGGTAAGACAGGATGTTGAGATGGCCGAACTTTTAAATTCCTATTTTGCATCTGTTTTCTCTCAGAAAGGAAATGTAACATCAACTGTTCTTCACTGTCCTATTAAGGGAATAGAAGAATCCAGGATATCTATAAACAGAAAGATAGTGAGGAAACACTTAGCTAACCTAAATGAATTCAAGTCTCCAGGTCCAGATGAATTACACCCCAGAGTACTGAAGGAGATAGCAGAAGAAATTTTTGAACCCCTCTCCATAATCTTTGAAAATTCTTGGAGAACAGGAGAAGTCCCAGAAGACTGGAGAAGAGCAAATGTTGTTCCTATCTTCAAAAAGGGGAAGAAGGTGGACCCAGGCAACTATAGGCCGGTGAGTCTGACTTCTATACCAGGAAAGATCTTTGAACAGATTATTAAACAACATGTATGTCAGTACCTGGATAAGAATGAAGTGACTAAACAGAGTCAGCATGGGTTTGTAACTAATAAGTCATGTCAGACTAACTTAATTTCCTTCTATGACGGAATCACTGATTGGGTGGATCAAGGAAATGCTGTAGATATAGTATATCTTGACTTCAGCAAAGCATTAGACAAAGTATCTCATACAATCCTTATTGAAAAAATGACTAAGTATGGAATGGACAAGGCAACTGTTAGGTGGATTCATAACTGGCTTAGTGATCGGACCCAAAGAGTGGTCGTAAATGGCTGCACATCCAGTTGGAAGAATGTCTCAAGTGGGGTACCACAGGGCTCTGTCCTGGGCCCTGTATTGTTCAACATCTTTATCAATGATTTAGATGAAGGAATTGAGGGTAAACTGATTAAATTTGCTGATGACACAAAGCTAGGAGGGATAGCTAATACTAGAGAAGAGAGAGAGAGGATTCAAAAAGATATAAATAAACTGTAGAAGTGGGCAGCAACTAACAGAATGGTTTTTAACAGGGAAAAATGCAAAGTACTATATCTGGGCAATAAAAATGAAAAAAGCATATACAGAATGGGAAGAATAGGGCTAAGCAACAGCACATGTGAAAAAGACTTGGGTATACTAATAGATCACAGACTGAATATGAGTCAACAGTGTGATGCAGCAGCAAAAAAGGCAAATGTAATTCTAGGATGTATTAACAGAAGCATACAGTCTAGATCACGTGAAGTCATTATTTCCCTCTACTCCTCTTTGGTCAGACCTCATCTGGAATATTGTGTCCAGTTTTGGGCACCACATTTTAAAAAAGACATCAACAAACTGGAGCAAGTTCAGAAAAGAACGACCAGAATGGTGACCGGTCTGCAAACCCTGTCTTATGTGGAAAGGTTGCAGGATTTGGGAATGTTTAGTTTGCAAAAGAGAAGACTGAGAGGAGACTTAATAGCTGTCTACAAATATCTAAAGGGCTGTCACATTGTAGAAGGATCAACTTTATTCTCATTTGCACAAGGAAAGACTAGAAGCAATGGGATGAAACTGAATGGGAGGAGACACAGATTAGACATTAGAAAAAACTTTTTGACAGTTAGAGTGATCAATGAGTGGAACAAGCTGCCACAAGAAGTGGTGAGTTCTCCTTCAATGGAAGTCTTCAAACAGAGGCTGGACAGACATCTGACTGGGATGATTTAGCGAATCCTGCTTTGAGCAGGGGGTTGGACCAGATGGCCCAGGAGGTCCCTTCCAACTCTACAATTCTATGATTCTATGATTCTAGACTAAATAATAAGTCAATGTGGTCCTTTGGATGCTAGTGAGATCCATTGTATGACGGTTGCCGCAAAACATTGTGGTTTCCATTTTAAATGGAAGCTGCAGCTTAAGTGTGGCCGAAATGTACCTTTAAACATGAAGTCAGTCATCGACTTTTGCCTGTTTGAGAAAGCTTATTCGCTTTTTGACCTAACTCTAACATTGACCGTCATCTTGCCTGTAGATTTTGCTACAGACTTAGTTAAAACTCTAAGTTTTGCCCCCCTGGCCCTCCACCTGGGTACCTCTGTATATCCTCCTATGGGTCTGTTACATTCTGGTATGCCAATTATCTCTTCAGTGAGAAAGTGGACTTAAGCTCGAGTGCCACCTATTGGAAGTAGCAATCCTACAAGTCAATATTGACCTTTTAGCATACATGGTGTTTCAGGGTTTTGCCCCTCGTCAGTGCAAAGTATGAGATCTGATTTGGCTAGTTGAGAGGCTAAGACTGGGATCTAAGGGGTGAGGTCTCTCCTTGTGGAGAGTAACATGCCAGGTTTGGCATGCCAGTATGAGGAGACTTGCATGGTCCTGGTGTTCTTTTACTGATGACGCTCAGCTACAATTGTCTAATCACTCCACACTTTTCTAAAGTGTCCCTGTTGCCTGTTGGTGCCAAATTTTAAGGACTATGACTATAGAATCTGATTTTGAAGGTGGTATGCTGATACCGGCGAGTCCCCGTCCAATCTCCCTGGTAGGTGCTGACTCTTTCTGACTCTCTGGCACCACCTAGGCTTCCTGCTCTCTCTCTCCCGCTCTGTCGAGTGCCCCCTGCTGGTGTTCTGCGTTCCTTTTATATCTGCTCTGCCCCCACTCATTCTAGAACTGTCTCTGGTCCATCCTCTGATTATGTCGCCCGGAAACAGTTCTCTTAGGAACCTTGGTGACAGCCCTCTTGATTCTGGCCCGGTTACACAGCGGAAACTCGCCCCCCTACACTCCCCCATCCTGTCTGCTCGCCAGTCCTCGGGCGAGGGCTTGGGGGAGCTTGTATTTGTCTTTTCATATTGAAGTCTTTTCTGCCACATGAACTGATCCTGCTCATAGTGTTCGGGGGGGGTTTCCGACTGTAGACCGCTCAGAGCGTCACGGTTCGACTGTGGTGTAGCCTTCTGGGGTGGTGGAAGGTGGTTGGGTGACCGGGGTCATCGGGATGTTGGTCTTAGAAGTGCCCGCTTGTACTATCGGAAGGTCCTCCTCGTCATCATCGTTCCATATAATGGGCGGAGGCTCTGGGACCTGAGGATACACAGGGTCGCAGCATATTGCGATGTACTGTTCGGGTGGGGTGATCCCCCTCTCTTCAGATTGCATCTCATACACCGGCCCATCTGGACTTATTCGTCGCAGTATTCAGTAGGGACTTTCTTCCCAGTGATGCCCCAATTTGTTTTGTGGGCGCTGGTCTCGTACGAGTACGCGATCCCCTGTCTGCAATTTGGCGGGTTGGGACGGGGTCCCGAAGTTTTGTTTGGACTATTCGGTGCAAGGTTTGTAGACGATACCGGTGATTTCAGACCCACGAGGAGACTCCTGCCCATGATTGTTCCTCCTCTGGGTCCAACTCCACCTCTGTCATTCCCTTGCCTTCTCGGCTGAACAGTAGCGAATACGGGGTGTAGCCAGTTACTCAGTGTACCCGGTTGTTATATACCCAGACCAGTTTGGGGATGTATTCGGGCCAACGAGTCTTTCGGTCGTCTTCCAGGGTACGTAACATTTGAATCAAGGTCCAGTTAAACCGCTCGCAGGCATGAATTTGTTGGGGGCAGCCGTATCCTTGAATAAAGTTCCTACAGATCGCATAGGCGGCCGATTCCGCAGTTTGATCTCAGGTTGGGGTCACCATGGCGAATTTGGTAAAATAGTCCTCCATGACCAGACAGTGCTCGTACCCCTGGTGCACCGGACCGATGGTTAACTAGTCTATGATCAGTAGTTCGAGGGGTGCTGTTATTATCGTTTGTACAGGAGCCCGTTGCTCAGGTGGTTTAGTTAGCTCACACAGGCGGCATGCATGGCAAACTCCTTCCTCATCAGCTTGTAAACGGGGATGGTAGGACATCTGTTATAGCCACTGAAAAGTCTTTTGTACCCCAAAATGAGCCCCTTTTTTCGTGAGCCTCACGAGCAAGTTCAGTGAGCTGGGCCCCTGGCACCACTACCTGCCATGCTACGGTTGGTTCTGTGCGCAGCACTGACTTTTGGTACAATAAACCACCTTTGATTATCAGTTTCTCCCACTGCCGTAGCATTAGCAAAGTGTCTCTAGACAGCATCTTTCTTTGGGCATCGTTGGGCAGCTGTCTTGTGGCTACCCATCAACGTAGAGGACCGATTTCTCAATCTTTTTGCTGCTGTTGTATCCATTCATCCAGGGACTGTTCTAAGTTGCCCCTAGTGGGTCCCGTATGGGACTGTTCTCGTGTCACCGCCATGATTTCGGCGGGGCCTAGGGAAAACGGCGCTTATTCTCCTTCTAGCTCTTCATCTTGGCTCCGCCCAGGGGTCGTGCGTCGAATTCAGGAGAGGGCATCGGCGTGTACATTCTCCACTCCCCAATTGTAAATGATTTTGTATTTGAATTTGGCCATTCGAGCCACCTACCGTTGTTCCAAGGCCCCAAATTTGGCATTTTTGAGGTGGGCCAGCGGGTTGTTGTCAGTTTGTACCACTACCCAGAGCCTGCCAGGTACTCCGCGAACCGCTCCATCATGGCCCACACTACCGCGAGAAGCTCAAGCTTAAAGGAGCTGTAATTGCAAGGATTGCATTCGAAGTCGTGAAGTGATCGGCTACCATAGGCGATCACCTTCTCCCGTCCGTCCTGCACTTGGGACAACACAGCTCCCAGCCTGTGCATGCTCCCGTCGGTGTGCAGGATAAACGGTTGGGAGAAATCTGCGTAGGCCAACACTGGGGCTTCTGAGAGCGCTGTCTTGAGGTCTCTGAAAGATTCTTCCTGTGGTTCACGCCATTGGACCTTCCAGCCATTGGTTCCGGCAGGGGTCCCCTTCGGCAGGTCTTGCAGGGCTCAGGCCCGGCAGGCGAAGCTTTTTACGAAGCGATGGTATTATCCGGCCAGCCCCAGAATGGCCCACACATCCTTTACCGTCTCAGGAATAGGCCACTCCTGTATTGCAGCGACCTTCTCCGTAGACGGTCTCACGCCCTCAGCAGAAACGATTTCTCCCAGGTATTCGATTTGCGTGCAGAACAGGTGGCATTTCTGGGGCTTAACCTTCAACCCATACTTTTATTTTTTCACACTCGGGTATGCCATTTACATGGACCTAGAGTCATTATCCCATTGTGGAGTGTTTATCGGTAGGTGGTATGCTCTATTATGAGCTTTGTGTAATGTGAATATGTGTCGTATGTTTGACCATTTTTAATGTTTTTAACAAACTTTTGTCTGTTTTTCTGTGTCTAATAAAATCTGAATTGTTTATGCTATCTCCAGCCTAGGGTGATCCCCTTTTTGTGGCCTATTTCTTTTTCTTTTTGGTAATCCCTGGGTCAGGACCACACCTCGCCAGCCTAGTTGTTTGCCGCACATCAAAAATTTGCATCCAGGCTACTCCGACGACAGGGACTGGTAGCTGGTTGGCGGCCAGAAGCTTTATCACGGACCCCCACTGGGGCCTTATGGCTTTCGGAAAGTGCTGCCGGAAATAAGTCTCTGGCATGGTTGTAACTTGTGATCCCGTGTCCAACAGGCAGCGCACCGTACGTCCTTCGAACTCTGCCCGTATCAGTGGACACTTTGCAATTAGATCTTCAGGACTTCCACCACCCTGCGTTGTGGGTTCTGAATCCGAGCAGCGTTCCCCCAGCTCAGAGCCCTTTAGTTTAATGGCCCACGGGGTGGGTATTTCCCACACCGAGGGCACTCTCGGGCTAAGTGGCCTAGTTTGCCACAATCAAAACAAGCCAGAGTGTTATGAATGGGTCACCGAGGAGAAAAAACAAAAATCTAAGTCCCAGAAAACCAGAGAGGTTGGTAACTAAGCAGATCATAGAATCATAGAATCGTAGAGTTGGAAGGGACCTCCTGGGCCATCTGGTCCAACCCCCTGCTCAAAGCAGGATTCGCTAAATCATCCCAGTCAGATGTCTGTCCAGCTCTGTTTGAAGACTTCCATTGAAGGAGAACTCACCACCTCTCGTGGCAGCTTGTTCCACTCATTGATCACTCTAACTGTCAAAAAGTTTTTTCTAATATCTAATCTGTGTCTCCTCCCATTCAGTTTCATCCCATTGCTTCTAGTCTTTCCTTGTGCAAATGAGAATAAAGTTGATCCTTCTACAATGTGACAGCCCTTTAGATATTTGTAGACAGCTATTAAGTCTCCTCTCAGTCTTCTCTTTTGCAAACTAAACATTCCCAAATCCTGCAAACTTTCCTCATAAGACAGGGTTTGCAGACCGGTCACCATTCTGGTCGCTCTTTTCTGAACTTGCTCCAGTTTGTTGATGTCTTTTTTAAAATGTGGTGCCCAAAACTGGACACAATATTCCAGATGAGGTCTGACCAAAGAGGAGTAGAGGGAAATAATGACTTCACGTGATCTAGACTGTATGCTTCTGTTAATACATCCTAGAATTGCATTTGCCTTTTTGCTGCAGCATCACACTGTTGACTCATATTCAGTCTGTGATCTATTAGTATACCCAAGTTTTTTTCACATGTGCTGTCACTTAGCCCTATTCCTCCCATTCTGTATATGCTTTTTTCATTTTTATTACCCAGATGTAGTACTTTGTAGATTGCAGATCCCTGATCTTAACCACACAACTAACAGTAGCAGTGGAGCGTTCCTACGATGTTCCTAGACGCCTCGTCACCGCCGGAGGACTACATGAACCTAAAGCAAGAAAAGGGAAAACTAACTGCCCCAGAGCAGACCCCAAAGGAAAAGACAGCCCCACACATGTATTGACGGTGAAGCAAGATGAAAACACAAACACAGGCAGGAAAATAGGCTGAGCAAACGATGGGGCCCGACTAACTAGAAAGGACAGGAAAGGAAAGTCACTATCTGCAATCTGCCAAAATACCCTACCAAAATAATGTCCAACACGTCTGATAGCAAAATTAACCCTGAAGTCACTAGACTTCTCCCACTATATCAGCACTCTGAAATATTCTGAAACAGGGCAAAAAGAGGCCAATCTAATAAGGGACAAAAAGGCAAATTGGCAAATACAAATAAATAGGAGTGGAAGTTCAGCATGGCCCCAGCAAGGGCAAGCTGACCACACAAGAAACTGAATTGACCAACAAGCGCAAGTGTGAACATTAGCAAAAAACAAACTTAACTTGAGAAGACTGGAAGAGAGCTGAAGTCCAAGACCTGAGAAGCAGACTGAATCACCAGCACCAGGATAGGGCGTTGGCTGTCTTATATCCAGTCTGATACTCCAGAGATCCAATCGTTATCCTCCTCATCAGGTGGCAGATCACTACCACTTAAACCAACCTCACTACCTCCTGTCACCACCAGAGGGAGAACGGAAGGAGAACTCTCAACTGTTGGAGCAGAAAATGAGCTCATAACACCAGAGGCCACGGGATTACGAGGGCTCCAGGGTGCTGCGCCCGGCCCTGGCCGGCCACTCGCAGTGTCGGCCCTTCTCTTCACCTCGGCCAATTCACCTCTAATGCTCTTCAGCTCCTGTCGCATTTCTTCCACCCATTGGGGCTCACCAATGGCATTCATGGAGGTTTCAATGCTACGGACCTTCCCCATGGGGACTGTCACCCCCTGTTCTCGCTCTCGGGTGTGTGCCTCACTCCCTACCTTTGAGAAGGCTATACGCAGGTTCAGCTTTACCCGTTCCCGCAATGCTTGCTTGGTCAGGGGGTCTTGCAGCCCGGTCATTAGGAGGTCGCATAGGGTTATGTCAATGGGTCCTACGCCTACCCCGTCCTTTCGCTCAATGGCCGTGTATAACTCCTGTAGGACATTCATGTATTGGGTGACTGTCTCCCCTTCCCCTTGCATATGACTGAATAGCCGGGTTCTCATTTCTCCCACGTCAGTCGGGTCCCCATGAGTCTCCTCCAAGATCTGTAATACCCCGACAAAGGTGTTTCGTTGTCCCGGGGGCCTTAACATCACGGAGTCCCAGGCCTCCCCATCCAACACCATTAGGGCCACCTCAGCCTCCAGGTCAGGGGTCATCGGATGCATCCTAAATAGCCCTTGCATCTGCTCCGTCCAGCTCCACAGCATGTTATTGCTGCCGGAGAACCTGAGCAGGTTACTTAACATAGCCCCCAAAGATAAATTGGACCGGGGGCCTCCCTTGCCCCCTTGGTCCACAGCATCCCTGCTCGCGCTCGGAGACTGCATCCTGCCAACTACACCAAATGTGGTATTCGCAGGTACGCAAGATGCAGTGACGAGGCGGAGAAGGAGAAATCTTAAATTCAACTTTTATATATGGGTTATTTAAGTAACTGGCAAGCTGACAATAGTTGTCCTCACAGAGATTCAAGCAACAATACACACAGGTAACACAATATTAACTACCCGGTCGAGGCCGGTAACTATATGGCTGCGGTATGGCCGACTATGAGTCCAAAAACTATAATTAGCTAATGACGAAGTGTCACTTATCCTCCAGAGTGGTTGTCCAGGAGGTGTCCTTTCGGCGTCTCAGCCACTGGGCCCAGCCGACGAGGAGTTGATGTAAGCTTCTGGCGTTCTTACGCCCAAGTGGATTGGGGGCACAACAGGCACCTCAGCTTTGGGCCCCCTGGCAGAGGCAAGATGGTGGTGGCTGTGGGCCTGTACATATAGGCCACAGCTGCGGACTGGAACGGGGAAGTGGCCACCGGGGGTGCAACATCCAGACCACAGCCGCCGGCTGGAGTCGGGCAGCGGTGGCCACGGGTGGCAGCGTGCATGCCGCAACCGCAGGCTGGAGTCGGGCAGCAGCCGCGGGTGGCAACGGGTAGGCCGCAGCCGCGGAACAGAGTTAGGCAGTGGCGGCCGTGGGAGGTGGCAGGCAGGCCGCAGCTGTGGAATGGAGTGAGGCAATGGTAGCCGCGGATGGCAGGGGGCAGGCTGCAGTCGCAGGCCGAAGTCGGGCAGCGGCGGCCGCGGGAGGCGGTGGGCAGGCCGCAGCCGCGGAATGGAGTGAGGCAGTGGCGGCCGCGGGTGGCAGCGGGCAGACCGCAGCTGCAGGCTGGGGTTGGGCAGCATCAGCCGCGGGTGGCAGCGGGCAGACTGCAGCCTCAGGCTGGAGTCAGGCAGCGGCGGCTGCGAGTGGCAGTGGGTAGGCTGCAGCCGCGGTCAGGGTCGGGGCCGCGGAGGTCACGGGTGTCGGTGTCTGTGAGTGTGACCGCAGTCATCCGGTCGGCATCCCCTTGCTGTGTTGCTTGATACTGTCCTCTCCCTGATACCGGCGAGTCCCCGTCCAATCTCCCTGGTAGGTGCTGACTCTTTACGGCTCTCTGGCGCCACCTAGGCTTCCTGCTCTTTCTCTCCCGCTCTGTCGAGTGCCCCCCTGCTGGTGTTCTGCGTTCCTTTTATATCCCCTCCGCCCCCACTCCTTCTAGAACTGTCTCTGGTCCGTCCTCTAATTATGTCCCCCGGAAACAGTTCTCTTTGGAACCTTGGTGACAGCCCTCTTGATTCGGGCCCGGTTACACAGCGGAAACTGTCCCTCCTACAAAGCAACTACATTAGCCACAACGTAAAGACCTTGACTTTAGTATTAAAGTGTCTAGTGAAGGTGCATAAAGGTCATAGTGATGGGACGGGAGCAGGGTAAGCTGTGAGATCAGCTATTGTGGTTGATGGATAATAATAATAATAATAATAATAAATTTTATTTCTATAGCGCCAACATATTCCGCAGCACTTTACATTTCAGAGGGGACTTGCACAGACGATAGACATTACAGCATAACAATAATCACATAGATCATAACAGATACCAAGAGGAATGAGGGCCCTTCTCGCAAGCTTACAATCTATGAGGAAAAAAGGTAGACACAAAAGGTGGGTGGTAACAATTACCCTGATTGTTTGGATCAGCCATAATGTTAAGTGTGTAACAGTACAGACACAGAGGGCTGATAGACGCATAAAGCATGTGGGAACATGATGCGGGGAACCTGGTTATGGTAAAAATTTTGAAAGTGCCACACAGGGATAGTTAGGTTAATGTGTTGAGGCGGTAGGCCAGTCTGAATAAATGCTTTTTCAGGGCACGCTTAAAATTTTAGGGATTGGGGACTACTCGTATTGACCTGGGACGTGCATTCCAAAAAATTGAAGCAGCACGTGTATAGTCTTGGAGACGGGAGTGGGAGGTTCTGATTATTGAGGATGCTAACCTCAGGTCATCAGCAGAACAGAGGGCACGGGAAGGGTGGTAGACTGAAACGAGGGAGGAGATGTAGGGTGGGGCTGAGCCATGGAGGGCTTTGTGGGTGATGGTAATAAGTTCATACAGGATTCTGGAGTGGATGGGTAGCCAGTGTAAGGACTGGCACTAGGTATAGGAATCAGTGTAACGATTGGCGAGGAATATGATCCTGGCTGCAGCATTCAAGACAGACTGGAGGGAGGAAAGTTTGGAAAGAGGGAGACCGATTAGAAGAGAGTTACAATAGTCCAGACGAGAATGAATAAGAGAAACAGTAAGAGTTTTTGCAGAGTCAAAAGTAAGAAAAGGTCGAATTCTAGAAATGTTTTTGAGATGCAGATAACAAGAGCGAGCCAGTGATCGGATGTGGGGGGTGAATAACAGCTCGGAGTAAAGTATGACCTCAAGACAGCGGGCATGTTGCTGGGGAGTAATAGTGGAACCACACACAGAAATGGCAATGTCGGGTATAGGTACATTAGTAGCGGGAGGAAACACAAGGAGTTCAGTCTTTGACAGGTTCAGTTTCAGATAGAGGGAGGACATGATGTTAGACACAGCGTTTAGACAATCGCCGGTGTTTTCTAAAAAGGCTGGCGTGATGTCAGGAGAGAAAGCATATAATTGGGTGTCATCAGCATAGAGATGGTACTGGAAACCAAATCTACTGATTGTTTGACCAATAGGGGCAGTGTACAAAGAGAAGAGGAAGGGGTCTAGAACCGATCCTTGAGGAACCCCAACAGTAAGGGGAAGATGAGAGGAGGAGGAGCCAGCAAAAGATACAGTAAAGGAGCGGTCATAGAGATAGGAGGAAAACCAGGAGAGAACGGTGAATTCTGTGTTATCAACTGTGTATAGAGATGTTGCCTGTCATTGCAATCCTGTCTCTGACGGTAAGAAGCCTGATGAAAACTCTTCCTGAAAGGACCGGAAGTGTGAAATTTTCAAGATAACTAATTTATTTATTTTTCTTAAAAAAAGAATGTGATAGCAAGAGAAAAATAACTTTGGCAAAAATGTATTAAAAATATTTGTAATACAAAAAAATCTCTGATGGTAAGAAGCCTGATGAAAACTCTTCCTGAAAGGACCGGAAGTGTGAAATTTTCAAGATAACTAATTTATTTATTTTTCTTAAAAAAAGAATGTGATAGCAAGAGAAAAACAACTTTGGCAAAAATATATTAAAAATATTTGTAACACAAAAAAATGTAAAATAAATAGGAGAGAGAAGTCAGCACTGCCTACAGACAGAACGCAATACATAAAGTGCATATGCACATATTGATTTCTAACTGTATTTCAAAGTGAGACATTTCGCAAACAATTGATCAATTATTTGAGCCACCCGCCACGCCATGGCATTCTCATATGGGGCAGTCCTACTCTACATTTTTTATATTCGCTGTGCCATTATGGCCTCCTAAATGTATTAAAAGCAAGACCACATTAAATACAAACTGTACCCGAAGCGTTTCTGAATCACTCCCATGGCATCAGAAAGGGCAAACGCAGATAAAGGTTGACCAGGTCAGGACATAGACATTTCAGGTCCAACATCCAAACTGCCAAACTAGCAACCACAGATGAAGGGTAATAGAGGCCCAGACACAGGTGCACAATCAAACAGAGCCTGGGGCAGGGCAGGGCTGCTGTATGTGTGCACAGCAGCCTAGATCAATCACAATGAATACAGAGAGAATGGTGTGCATAACCCAGCGCAAACGGCAACAGTGGTGGTCAGTCACAACCAATCTTCTAATATATAAAGCTCAAAGTGTGTATGTATGTATGTATGTATGTGTGTGTGTATGTATGTGTGTGTGTATGTCCGGGATAGGCATCCGCACCGTCGCAGCTACAGCCACAAAATTTGGCACAGTCACACGTCTGGACCCCGAGAGCGTCCTAAGCTATGTTGTGAGGCGAAATTTTAACCCCACGCGTTCCAATTCACCAAACAATTTTGCCGCTGTCTACATGCTGGGGAAAAAGTGTGTGCGTGACAAGCCCCGCCCCTCATTATGATGTCATAATGCCCCTATTTGCATACTGGGGAAACAGTGTGTGCGTATCAAGCCCCGCCCCTCATTATGATGTCACAATGGTTGTCATGGTGACGCTGATGTCATCATAGGTTGCAAGTCCTGCCGCCGCTCATTATGATGTCATAATGGTAGACTATGGGATGGAGGATGTGTGATGGGTATATGGGCACTGGACTATTGGATGGAGGATATGTATGACGGGTATATGGGCATGGGACTATGGGATGGAGGATGTGTGATGGGTATATTGGCACTGGATTATGGTATGGAGGATATGTATGACGGGTATATGGGTACGGGACTATGGGATGACGGATATGTATGATGGGTATATGGACACGGGACTATGGGATGGCGGATATGTATGATGGGTATATGGGCACGGGACTATGGGATGGAGGATATGTATGATGGGTATATAGGCATGGGACTATGGGATGGAGGATATGTATGATGGGTATATGGGCATGGGACTATGAGATGAAGGATGTATGGTGGGTATATGGACACTCGACTATGGGATGGAGGATATGCATGATGGTATATGGGCACGGGACTATGGGATGGCGGATATGTATGATGGGTATATGGGCACGGGACTATGGGATGGAGGATATGTATGATGGGTATGTAGGCACGGGACTATGGGATGGAGGATATGTATGATGGGTATATGAGCATGGGACTATGAGATGAAGGATGTATGATGGGTATATGGGCACTTGACTATGTGATGGAGGATATGTATGATGGGTATATGGGCACGGGCCTATGGGATCATGGATATTTATGAGAAGCCAGCACTGCCTATGGTCAGAACGCAATACATAAAGTGCATATGGGTCGCCCTCCCAGGGCTGTGGGGTACTCGGTACCGGGCCGGTGTCTGCGGGATGTGTCACAGCAGCGGTGACCCGGTCCGTGGCCCTGGGCACCCAAGTAATGGGGGAGATTGAA
Source organism: Dendrobates tinctorius (assembly GCF_039654945.1). Classification (NCBI taxonomy): domain Eukaryota; kingdom Metazoa; phylum Chordata; class Amphibia; order Anura; family Dendrobatidae; genus Dendrobates; species Dendrobates tinctorius. The sequence goes on along the minus strand of NW_027361743.1, from coordinate 22,181,958 downwards.
TGGTGGAATCTAGTTGATTAAATGGATAGTTTGTGACGCCACCTGTGGTGTTCGGCAAGTGAGATGTTAAGCCGACGCTGCATGCAGATCCACTGGGACTGATGGTATGGTGCAGCAAAGATGTAAAAGCTCCCCACAGGTGAAGCTGTAGTCCCAGGGCAGTGTACATGTGGTTGGCACGGGGATGTGGCAGTGCCGGAAGGGTAGGAAGCAGACACAGCGGGGTGCAATTTATGTACCTTTACTTGATAAATGCAGTCCAGGGTCCTGATTACAGATGGTACCGGAGCAGGCTAGCCTGGAAGCAGCTCAGGGATTCTCTCTCAGCAGATGGGCTGTGCAGTCTCCTTCCCTAGGGCTTATTTGAGTGAAGTACTCCTAGTACTGAGTTACACTGAAGTTCCTCCTAATTCTCTTCTACTAGCACTCCTCGTATGGCAGACAGCTGTACCCGCTATTCCTCTCTTGGCTCACTCCGTGCTGTTGTGCCTCTGAGTCTTAGGTGGGGGTAGGGCATTTACAGCCTCCTAGTCCTCTGGTGTCTGTTGCAGGACCATTAGTATCCGTACAACTGTGGAGACCAGGCTCCAGTTCATGCGCTCTCACTTGAGATGAGGCTTTCCTCTCCGCTCGATCTCCACGCTTCTCCCTCACGTCTGCACACTTCACCCTCCTCACACTAACTGACCACTCCTTCCTCTTGGCCCTCAGAGAGCACTCCTCCCTTCAATTCTGGTTCAGAGTCCCCCCTGCTGGCCTGGAGTGGAACTGTGTTGCATGTATAGGTTAACTGCGAGAGAGACCCTTCACTGCTTCCAAGCCTGCCATTACCCTCCTTGGAGGAAGGCAAAGCCACTGTGGCGTCCATACTCCTGGGGGTGCCACATTCCCCCCTAGTGCAAGTCAGCACTCCTGGGCTGATGAAAAACATATGAAAAACATATAAACATGTAAACAGTTTGAAGGTTACAAGATATGAAAAATGAAAAATGTACAAAAACCAAAAGCTCCAAAAACAGTCCTATGATGACAAGTCCAAGCATCAATGTCCATGGTCCATTCCTGGGCAAATAGTGAACTAATTACAAAGAAAGTTTTTGACCACACACAGCCCTGTGGTTCAGTGTCCATAAAACAAAACTGGCAAATTCAAAGAAAACTCTTACAGATTACCTGTAGGTACAAAACTTGAGAACAGTTACATATATACACAATTTCAACATTTACATAAACTTAGCTATATACGATATCTGATGGGTGGTATACCTTGCGTAATACGGGTAGACCTGCGTAACACTGGTTGTCTGGGGCTAACTACTGGTGTAGTGTGTAATGTACTGGATACACTACTGGCGGTTCTGCATGGCACAGGGATACTAGATTGTCTGCCAACTCTTAGACTCACCATGGGCATAACAGGTTCACCACTGGCAGGGCGAGGACTCTCTGGCTCCACTGCTGGTGTGGCTTCTGCTGCCTGATTTTCCTGATCTTCAGGATTTTCTTGAGTCACTTCTTCCTGTGCTACCAGCTGGGGAAATGTCAACACTGGCACCACTATAGCATCATTTACTTTAGTCCAATTTGCAGGGAATTCTCCAAGTATGGTGCTGACCTTTTCTTCTTCCACGGGTTGGATGTTATTTTGCTCTTCCATTCTTTCTTTTAGCTGGTCAGGGCATAATTTCAAATGATCTCTTGATATTACTGTTGAGGTTTCTCCTCCATCTTTACTAATAAGGCACACCTTGGTATTGTCAAAGTTTGAGGGTAGACTGGTATAGGGTTCAGATTCCCATTGATCATCCAGCTTATATAGTCTTCTTTTCCTCTTGAGGACTTGTTCTCCTGGTGACAAGGGAACTGCAGGTGCATGCTGATTGTAGTTCCTTTCTTGCTTTTGTCTTGCCTGAGCTAGACTCTTTTCCACACATTCTTGTACTCTTCTGTACTGTTGCTGCCTTTCTGTGTCCCAGTCAGCATCTGGTGACGTCACTTCAGGTGTAAAGACTCCCATGTCCAAATCAATAGGCAGTTTCCCAGGCCTTGCTCTCATTAGGTAGGCTGGAGTGCAGTTGGTGGAATTCACAGGAATGTGGTTGTAGAGGTCTACTAGATCTGGCAACTTTTCTGGCCACAGATTCCTCTCCTCAAAAGGCAAGGTCTTCAGCAGGTCGATCACCACCTGGTTCATCTTCTCACACATGCCATTGGTCTGTGGATGGTATGGTGTTGTCTGGATCTTCTTACAACCATACAAGTTACAGAATTCCTGGAACACTTCTGCCTCAAAAGCGGGACCTTGATCTGTAAGCACTTGCTCAGGATATCCATGTGGTCTACAGAAGTGCTGTTGAAAGGCTCTGGCTGCTGTCCTGGCTGTTTGATCTTTGACAGGCACAACTACCAGGAATCTTGAGTAGTGGTCAACGATGGTAAGAGCATAGATGTAGCCTGACCGGCTTGGAACCAGCTTCACATGGTCCAGAGCTACCAACTCAAGTGGCTGTTTGGTGATGATTGGCTGTAGAGGAGCTCTCTGGCTGTTTCGATCCTTTCTGCACAGGTTACATTGTCCACACTCCCGACACCACTTTTCAATGGCTTGCCTCATACCAGCCCAGTAGAACCTCTCCCAGAGCAATGCTTCCAACTTCTTCCATCCAAAGTGTCCAGCTCCATTGTGGTATGCTTCCAGGACCATTGATGTCTCTCTGTTTGGGACTATCACCTGCCAAACCAGCTCATGAGTGCGGGCATTGATACTCCTCCGACACAACTTTCCTTCATAGATGAACAGCCGACCTCTTTCCTTCCACAACTGCTGGGTTTCTTCAGGAGCATTCGTCTCTGGGCGTGAGTCAGCTTGTGACAGTAGCTCCTTCACCAGGCGGACTGCGGGGTCATTATCCTTAGTTTCTGCCCAGTCATGATGGGGCAATGGATTTAGGGTAACCTCTTTCAAGCCAGACCTTCTGTTTCTCACTCCCTGGACACGTTGGGCCGCAAGGGGCCTGTGGAAGGGAGGCAACTCTATTTCCTCAAGAGCCTCAGGGTCTTCCCCTGCATCTGGCAGATTAGGCATCCTGGACAGCGCATCAGCATTGGCATTCTTGTGCCCTGCTCGATACTTGATGGTAAACTCATAGTTAGACAGCCGAGCCATCCATCGCTGCTCCAGTGCATCTAGTTTTGCAGTGTCCAAGTGAGTCAACGGGTTGTTGTCCGTGAAAATGGTAAACTTGGCTGAAGCTAGGTAATGCTTGAATCTTTCAGTCACATCCCAGACTATGGCGAGGAACTCCAGCTTGAAGGAACTGTAGTTGTCAGGGTTCCTTTCAGTGGGACAAAGCTTCCTGCTGGCGTAGGAGATCACTCTTTCTTTGCCATTCTGTACCTGTGACAGTACTGCTCCCAGTCCCACGTTGCTGGCATCAGTATACAACACAGAGGGTTTGTCATAATCTGGGTAGGCCAGAACTCCATCTCCTGTGAGAGCCATCTTCAGTCTGGTAAAGGACCTCTCCAACTCCTCAGTCCATTCAAATGTGGAACTTTTCTGTTTGGCTTTCTTGGACTGTCCCACCAGGAGATTTTTGCATAGGAGTGGCTATTTCAGTGAAGCCTTTGATGAACCTTCGGTAGTAGCCTACCAACCCGAGGAATTGGCGTAGTTCATGGAGGTTGCTGGGCTTCGGCCAGTCCCGGATGACTGTGACTTTGTCAGGATCTGGTGTCACACCTTCGGCACTCACTGCATGATCGAGGTACTGTACCTTGGGCTTCAGGAGGTGGCATTTGGAAGGCTTCACCTTTAGGCCAAAGTTGGACAAGGCTTCAAACATCTCAGCCAGGTGCTCCAGATGGTCTTCATAAGTCTTGGAGAAAACAATGACATCATCAAGGTACAACAGGACTGTCTCAAAGTTCATGTGTCCCAGGCAGCACTCCATCAGCCGTTGAAATGTTCCTGGGGTGGTGCAGAGCCCAAATGGCATATAATTGAACTCACAGAGACCCACTGGGGTGGTAAATGCTGTTTTCTCCTTGTTTGCCTCTGCCACAGGAACCTGCCAATACCCACTAGTGAGATCCAAGGTGGAAAAGTAGTTAGCAGTTTTAAGTGCAGCTAATGACTCTTCAATTCTGGGTAATGGGTAGGCATCTTTATGTGTAATGCTGTTAATTTTTCTGTAATCAGCACACATTCTCATGGTACCATCTGTTTTCTTTACAAAAACTATTGGAGCTGCCCAGAGGCTACAACTGTCTCTGATGACCCCTGCTTCCTTCATCTCTCTCAACATACCTTTAGCACATTGGTATTGTGTTGGGGGCATAGGCCGGTACCTTTCCTTTATGGGTGGATGATCTCCAGTGGGGATATGATGTTGAACCCCTTTTGCCTGCCCAAAATCTTGTGGGTGTTTACTGAATACCCGCTCATACTCCTGGGTCACCCTGTAAACACCATTTTTCTGGTATAAAGATGTAGAGTCAGTCCCCACCTGCTGTTGCTGGCACCACTCCTCTAGCTGCTTTGCAGAGCCATTGTCCTCCACCTGGTCGGATGAGACCAAGGGCTCTGCCGCCTGCATTGCATTATTACTGACAGTGAGCAGCTTAGCAACTGTGGCGTACCGAGGTATTGTGGTCTCCTCCTCCCCACAATTCAAAAGGCGTACAGGTACTCTCCCTTTACGTACATCAACCACCCCTCTGGCTGTCAGGACAGTGGGCCTGCTATCAGAATATACTGGTTCTACCAGTTCCTGGCAATCCTTCCCTCTGAGGCCTATGGCTGCCCGACACCAAATCAACATTTCACATATAGGGGGTATTGAAATGGGAAAAGCATCACTCACTCTGACACTACCAATTTCTCCACCAGAGAGTTCTACCTGCTGTCTTTGCATCAGGGCCTTGATCTCCTTCTGCAGGACTCGTTGTTCACTGGAACTAGCAGTCTCAGCCACCTGTTGCAACAAGACAATAACCTCGGAAAGACAATTTTCAATTACATTTGTACCAAGAGTCATCATGGGATTACATTCACGTTGATCAATATCCACAACTATCAGACCTTGAGATTTCAACTCCACCCTCCCCACTTTAACAGTAATTTCTTTACATCCCACTTGTGGTAAAGACTGACCATTACTGGCAACTACTGTTAGTTCATCAGTTCGGCCACGGGTGAGTTCAGTGTCAGCCCAATACCTCTTATAAAGGATATAGGGCATAGTGGTCACCTGGGAGCCAGTGTCCAGCAAAGCGTTCATGGGGATGCCGTCAATCACCACAGGAAGGACCGGCCTCCCTCCAACATACTTGGCTCGCCAGTTCCTTGGGCCTTGTGGTCCTACTCCTGGGGGTTGGCCCTCTGCCCCAGGGGTTGCTCGTTTAAAGGACAAAATCTTGCAATATGACCTGCCTTGTAGCTGCGACGACAGATGGGAAGTCCGTCCTGGTCATAGCGGTCGTTGTTCCTTCCTCGGAGTGGCGGGGTTCTCCTCTTCCGGAGCCACGGGACATCCTCTGGACTGGAAGCAAGCTGGATCTTCTCTTTGGAGGACACCTGCAGGGACTGCACAGTTTTAATAAGTGCAGTCATACCCCTGGTCAGCTTCTGGACCTGAAGACGCAGCTCTTCAGTTGGATCTTTATCCAGAGTCTGTGCATCAGCCTCCACAAGGATGGAAGGAAAAGATGTTGCTTCCTGATGGTAGGTGATCGCTGGACGCTTAGGGGGCGCTGGATGGCTGTCAGTTGATTCCTGCAGGACTTGAATAGCCCTGTCCTTAAAATCAGCAAAGTCCAGATCAGGGTTTTGCAGGGTTATGATGCGAAACTGTCCTCTGTTGGTACTGGATAGGAGTCCTTCAATGAACTGCTCCTTTAACAGTTTATCTTCCTCCTTCACACTGTCAGGATCAACTTGCTTAACTGCTCGCAGCGCCTCCTGCAGGTTACGAGCATAGTCCCTTATACTGTCCTGCATTCTCTGCTTACATCCAAAGAATCGCATCTTGATTTCAGCTGCAGAGCGGGTGTCAAAGGTGCTTCTCAGCTTGGCGAGAATTTTTTTAACAGTCTCTTTGTCAGTGTCCTGCCAGGCTTTGACCTCTCTCTGTGCTGCACCCGTTAGCTGTCCATTAAGGATGTTCACTTTCTGGCTTTCAGACAGAGGGTATACTTTAAACAAACTGCACAGCCTCTCTTTAAATTCACTCAGGGTATGTGACTCACCCGAGTACTGCGGTAGCCAGGCCGCTTCCGGAAGGTAGGTCATAGACAGCGGCATTATGGGGACCGCTGCGGCGGGCACTACTCCTTGCGGCGCTGAGGGGTTGGCAGCGGTGTCCGCCGCTGCATTGCTGCGTGGCACAGACATTCTCTTCCCCCCCTAGTTAACATTAGCCAGGGCCGGGGGTTGAGTGGGCTTACCGGCGGCCGCTTTGCAGGCCGGATGCTCCGGGCTGTAGGCCTCAGCTTCTCCCACTGCTCACGCGCTGTCCTCTCTTCCCGTGTGGCACTTCACTTCTTTGCGCTCTGCGGCAGGCTCCGCCCACGAAGGCCCGCCTCTTTTGGTTCCCGCGCACGCCAAGCAGCGCAGCAATGGCGGCAATTGGTGCCAACACAGTCTTTTACACAAACACAGTCTATGGCACACAGGACCTGGGGTACCGGGCTCCGTAATCCTGTTCGTGATGCCAAGTGTGGGGTACTCGGTATCGGGCCGGTGTCCGCGGGATGTGTCACAGCAGCGGTGACCCGGTCCGTGGCCCTGGGTGCCCAAGTAATGGGGGAGATTGAATGGTGGATTGTAGTTGATTATATGAATAGTTCGTGATGCCACCTGTGGTGTTCGGCAAGTGAAATGTTAAGCCGACGCTGCATGCAGATCCACTGGGACTGATGGCATGGTGCAGCAAAGATGTAAAAGTTCCCACAGGTGAAGCTGTAGTCCCAGGGCAGTGTACATGTGGTTGGCACGGGGATATAGCAGTGCCGGAAGGGTAGAAAGCAGACAAAGACACAGCGGGGTGCAATTTCTGTACCTTTACTTGATAAATGCAGTCCAGGGTCCTGATTACAGATGGTACCGGAGCAGGCTAGCCTGGAAGCAGCTCAGGGATTCTCTCTCAGCAGATGGGCTGTGCAGTCTCCTTCCCTAGCACTTATTTGAGTGAAGTACTCCTAGTACTGAGTTACACTGAAGTTCCTCCTAATTCTCTTCTACTAGCACTCCTCGTATGGCAGACAGCTGTAGCCGCTATTCCTCTCTTGGCTCACTCGTGCTGTTGTGCCTCCGAGTCTTAGGTGGGGGTAGGGCATTTACAGCCTCCTACTCCTCTGGTGTCTGTTGCAAGACCATTAGTATCTGTATAACCGTGGAGACCAGGCTCCAGTTCATGCTCTCTCACTGGAGATGAGCCTTTCCTCTCCGCTCAATCTCCGTGCTTCTCCCTCACGTCTGCACACTTCACCCTCCTCACACTATCTGACCACTCCTTCCTCTTGGCCCTCAGAGAGCACTCCTCCCTTCAATTCCGGTTCAGAGTCCCCCCTGCTGGCCTGGAGTGGAACTGTGTTGCATGTATAGGTTAACTGCGAGAGAGACCCTTCACTGCTTCCAAACTTGGCATTACTCTTCCCTGGAGGAAGGCAAAGCCACTGTGGCAGCCATACTCCTGGGGGCGCCACACATATGCACATATTGATTTCTAACTGTATTTCAAAATGAGACATTTAGCAAACAATTGATCAATTCTTTGAGCCACGCCAAGGCATACTCAAATGGGGCAGTCCTACTCTGCGTTTTTTATATTCGCTGTGCCATTACGGCCTCCTAAATGTATTAAAAGCAAGACCATATAAAATGCAAAATGTACCTGAAGCGCTTCTGAATCACTCCCATGCCGCCAGAAAGGATGATCGCAGATAAATGCTGACGAGGTCCGGACAGACATTTCAGGTCCAACCTCCGCACTGCCAGACCAGCAACCACAGATGAAGGGTGAAACAGGCCCAGGCACAGGTGCAAAATCAAACAGAGCCTGGTGCAGGGCAGGGCTGCTGTATGTACAGTTTGCATTTAATGTGGTCTTGCTTTTAATACATTTAGGAGGCCGTAATGGCACAGCAAATGTAAAAAACGTAGTGTAGGACTGCCCCATATGAGAATGCCTTGGCATGGCGGGGTGGCTCAAAGAAATGATCAGTTGTTTGCTAAATGTCTGATTTTTGAAGTACAGTTAGAAATTAATATGTGCATATGCACTATGCACTTTATGTATTACGTTCTGACCATAGGCAGTGCTGGCTTCTCTCTCTTTTATTTAACAAAAAAAATTTAAACAATAGGTAATTTTCTGATGATAGTTTCCTTTTAAAAGCATATGCAGAAAAGATTATTAGCATTACGGTAAAAATCCGATCTGATCTCCATAGCATCATACTTTGGCCCCAAAATATTGTTAGATCACCCATGTTAGAGCTTGAACATGCAGGTTCTATAACGGATTGACAACATGCATTGTTATGATTTCCTTCATGAGAAGAAATATATTCACGGCACTCACCACTTTTTTTTGCTATTTCCTTGTGGGGCCCTCTCTTTACTGTGTCCGACAATAGTACATGGGGCTAATTTTTCTGTGAATTGGTCATCAAAAAGGTCTATACTTCTGTCAGGTATTATTATCTTCTCTTTACCCTAATTTACAGTATAATATGTGGTCAGAAATCAAGAAATGTCGAAGTATACTGTGTCATGAACACCGCACTTCACTTGCTCACTGAGCCAGTGCGTGTGTCCTGAGTCTCAAAGATACCTGTGGAGCGGGGCAGCAGCGATGAAGATGCGTACTTCAGACAAACAGGACCTGAAGCATGTGACTGCTGTGGGTGGAGCTGGCCACAGGTCTCTCAGAGGAAGCAGGAGCAGCGAGAGATTGCTTCAGGCCTAAAATCCGAGAGCTAGGAGCAGAAGGAAAACTCCTAGAAAGGCAAGTACCAAGGGGCAAATACAGAGACGTAAACCAGATCAGGCCGGGGTCAAAACACGAGATAGCATAACAGTACTAAAGGATTAGACAGAACGGATAGTCAGTACAAAGCAAGAGATCAGTAAACCATAACGGGCAAATACAGTACCAAGACAGTAGACAAGCTCACAACGAAGAGACGCACCAGGTCAAAACCAAACAAGCAACAAGATAACAGGCACAATGAACGCAAGGGGTCAACTAACTCAGCCGAGGGCAGGAGTATAACTGACACAGACCTAGGTCAATTGGCAACTAAATAGCCGCCCTCTGCCAGAGAAAGGCAGAAACAATTAACCCCTGTCTGACCAGGACGGGACAAAGACAAAACCCCGTCCTGGATCATGACATACTGTAACTTAACCCCTTTCTGCCATATGACGTACTATCCCGTCCATATGCCCTGGGACTTAATTTCCAGGGACGGAATAGTACGTCATAGCGATCAGCGGCGTCCACGTGGTGAACGCCACTGATCGCGGCCGGATGTCAGCTGATCACAGCTGACACCCGGCACTATGTGTCAGGGGCGGTCACGGACCCCAACATGTTAACCCCTGGCGCACTGCGATCAAACACAATCCCAGTGTACCGGGGGTTTAGGGAAGCATCGGGAGGGAGGGGGCTCCCTCCGTGCTTCCCTGAGACCCCCACAGCAGCGCAATGTGCAGTGCTGCTGCTGGGGCCTCCTTCCCTGCAGGTCCCCGGATCCAAAATGGCGGCGGGGACCTTCAGGGGCCTGCAGAGAGCCGGCTTCCTCAGTACCTGCAAAGCGCAGGCACGAGGAAGCCTGCAGACCTGCCTGTGACAGATTGCTGATCTGTCACAGCGATCTGTGATGTGAATGATCAGCGATCTGTCACATGACAGTTATGTCCCCCCTGGGACATTGTAATAAAGTTAAAAAAAATAAAAAAAAGTGTAAAAATAATTTATTAAAAAATCGCTAAATAAATAAAAAAAAAAATATTCCCTAATAAATTCATTTTTTGGAAATTAAAAAAAAAACAATAAAAGTACACATATTTGGTATTGCCGCGTCCGTAACAACCCGCCCTATAAAGCTGTCCCATTAGTTAAACCCCTTAGCGAACCCCTTAAAAAATAAAAATAAAAAACAAACCAAAAAATAAAGTTTTATCATCATACCGCAGAACAAAAAGTGCAATAACGCGCGATCAAAAAGACGGATATAAATGACCATGGTACCGCTGAAAACGTCATCTTGTCCCGCAAAAACGAGCTGCCATACAGCATCATCAGCGAAAAAATAAAAAACTTTATTCTGCAGTTATAGCTCGCAGAATAAAGTGATGCAAAAATAATTATTTTTTATATAAAATTGTTTTCATTGCATAAAAGCGCCGAAACATAAAAAAAGACATAAATGAGGTATCGCTGTAACCGTACTGACCCGAAGAATAAAACCGCCTTATCAATTTTACCGCACGTGGAACAGTGTAAGCGCACCCCCCAAAAGAAATTCTTGAAATGCTGGTTTCTGTTCATTCTGCGTCCCAAAAATCGGAATAAAAAGCGATAAAAAAAGTCACGTGCCCGAAAATGGTACCAATAAAAATGTCAACTCGTTTCGCAAAAAACAAGACCTTACATGACTCGGTGGGTCAAAATATGGAAAAATTATAGCTCTCAAAATGTGGTGATGCCAAAAACTATTTTTACAATAAAAAGCGTCTTTTAGCGTGTGACAGCTGCCAAACATAAAACCCACCATAAATAGTAAATCAAACCCCCCGTTATCACCCCATTAGTTAGGGGAAAATAATAAAATTAAAAAAATGTATTTATTTCCATTTTCCCATTGGGGTTAGGGCTAGGGATAGAGTTGGGGTTAGGGCTAGGGTTAGAGTTAGGGTTAGGGCTAGGGTTAGGGTTAGGGCTAGTGTTTGGACTTATATTAGGGTTAGGGGTGTGTTGGGGTTAGGATTGTAGTTAGAATTGGGGGGTTTCCACTGTTTGGGCACAACAGGTGCTCTCCAAACGCAACATGGCGTCTTATCCTAATTCCAGCCAATTCTGCGTCGAAAAAGTCAAATGTGCTCCTTCCCTTCCAAGCTCTGCCATGTGCCCAAACAGTGTTTTACCCCCACATATGGGGTATCAGCCTACTCAGGACTAATTGCAAAACAACTTTTGAGGTCAAATTTCTCCTGTTACCCTTAGCAAAATAAAATATTGGGGGCAAAAATATAATTTTTGTGGAAAAAAAATATGATTTTTTTATTTTCATGCCCGGGCGTTACAAACTTCTGTGAAGCACTTGGGGGTTCAAAGTGCTCACCAAACATAGATAAGTTCCGTGGGGGATCTAGTTTCCAAAATGGGGTCACTTGTGTGGAATTTCAACAGTTTAGGCACATCAGAGGCTCTCCAAACACGGCATGACACCTGCAGACTATTCTATCAAAGTCTGCATTCCAAAACGTCACTACTTCCCTTCCGAGCCCTGACATGTGCCCATACAGTAGTTTTCTCCAACATATGGGGTATCAGCATACTCAGGACAAATTGGACAACAACTTTTGGGGTCCAATTTCTCCTGTTACCCTTGGGAAAATAAAAAAATTGAGGACTAAAAGATCATGTTTGCGGAAAAAATATGATTTTTTTATTTTCACGCCCGGGTGTTATAAACTTCTGTGAAGCCCTTGGGGGTTCAAAGTTCTCACCACACATCTATATAAGTTTCTTGGGGGGTCTAGTTTCCAAAATGGTGTCATTTGTGGGGGGTTTACACTGTTTTGGTACATCAGGGGCTTTCCAAATGCGACATGGTGTCCGATCTCAATTCCAGTCAAAAAGTCAAATGGCGCTGCTTCCCTTCTGAGCTCTGCCATGCGCCCAAATAGGCATTTACACCCACATATGGGGTGTCAGCATACTCAGGACAAATTGCACAATAATGTTTAGGGTCCTGTTACCCTTGGGAAAACAAAAACTGGGGGTGAAAAGATCATTTTTGTGGAAAAAATATGATTTTTTAATTGTACGGCTCTACGTTATAAACTTCTGTGAAGCCCTTGTTGGTTCAAAGTTCTCACCACACATCTAGATAAGTTCCTTGGGGGGTCTAGTTTCCAAAGTGGGAAAAGTGGGTTTCCACTGTTTAGGTAAGTCAGGGGCTCTTCAAACGTGACATGGCGTCCGATCTGAATTCCAGCCAATTTTGCATTGAAAAAGTCAAACGGTGCTCCTTCCCTTCCGAGCTCTGCCATGCGCCGAAACAGTGGTTCCCCCCCACATATCAGGTATCAGCGTACTCAGGACAAATTGCAAAATAACTTTTCCAGTCCAATTTCTCCTGTTACCCTTGGTAAAATAAAAACAATTGGACCTGAAGTAATTTTTTTGTGAAAAAAAGTTAAATGTTCATTTTCTTTAAACATTCAAAAAATTCCTGTGAAGCACCTGAAGGGTTAATAAACTTCTTGAATAAGGTTTTGAGCACCTTGAGGGGTGCAGTTTTTAGAATGGTGTCACTTTTGGGTATTTTCTATTATATAGACCTCTCAAAGTGACTTCAAATGTGATGTGCTCCCTTATGTCAATGAATATAAGACTTACACTTTTTTGGGATACTCATACAGTATCCTGATGTTGTAGCCATAATTATGAGTTGCAACAAAACATGGCCTCTCATTCCACCTACATACACAGGTAAAGAAAATACTCTCTACTGTGGAATATAAAATAAATATGTAAATACAATTATTAGTACAAGAAAAAAGCAAGAATATATAAATACCTTTCTTTCAGTACAACAAGGGCTCCCTTATGTCAATGAATATAAGACTTACACTTTTTTGGGATACTCATACAGTATCCTGATGTTGTAGCCATAATTATGAGTGTTTTTTTTTTTTAAATGTGATGTGGTCCGTAAAAATAAAATGGTGTTGCAAAAATGAGAAGTCACTGGTCAACTTTTAACCCTTATAACTTCCTAACAAAAAAAAATGTCAGAATCGGTGGGATCAGCCAGGTCTTTCCCCGGGAAGGAACAACCACGGGAAGGGCAGTCTCCAATGAAAGAAACCACCTATGCCAAAACATGGTATCCATCCACAGACATCTGTTTCAGGGTATTGCCCCTCATCAGCGTGGAGTAGGAAACTGGCCAGTAGGAGCAATGCCTAGTAGAAGACTGTGAAAAATGAGGATGAATGAACTTATGGAGATCAACATCCACACTGCAGAGACACCATCACGTTTCTCAATGTAGTGATTCTAGAGCAAGGCCCCCATCCCTTATGGGAAATATGTAAAAATATGCAAAACACAAGCCGCGGAGACACTATCACATGTTTCTCAACGCAAGCAATGACTAGCCAGGTCTTTCCCGGGAAGGAACAACCGCGGGAAGGGCAGTCTCCAATGAAGGAAACCACCTATACCAAAAAAACTGGCCAGTTTCCTACTCCACACTGATGAGGGGCAATACCCCAAAACAGCTGTCTGTGGATGGATACCATGTTTTGGCATTGCTCTAGAATCACTGCGTTGAGAAACATGTGATGGTGTCTCCGCAGTGTGGGATGTTGATCTCCATGAGTTCATTCATCCTCATTTTTCACAGTCTTCTACTAGACATTGCTCCTATTGGCCACTTTCCTACTCCACACTGATGAGGGGCAACACCCCGAAACAGCTGTCTGTGGATGGATACCATGTTTTGGCATAGGTGGTTTCCTTCATTGGAGACTGCCCTTCCCGTGGTTGTTTCTTCCCGGGGAAAGACCTGGCTAGTCATTGCTTGCATTGAGAAACACGTGATGGTGTCTCCGCGGCTTGTGTTTTGCATGTTTTTACATATTTCACATAAGGGATAGGGGCATTGCTCTAGAATCACTGCGTTGAGAAACATGTGATGGTGTCTCCGCAGTGTTGAATGTTGATCTCCATGAGTTCATTCATCCTCATTTTTCAGAATCAGTGGGATCCACGGAAGCGTTTCAGAGTTATTACCTCATAAAGGGACAGTGGTCAGAATTGTAAAAATTGGCCCGGTCAAGAACATGCAAACCACCCTTGGGGGTTAAGAGGTTAAAGATTAACTCAGTTCGGTGGAAAATTATCTTCCAACCTGGATTTCATCAGCGGTTAATATAGCCTGAGACACAGCTGCATGGATAGAAAGATAAGACATAGGAAATTTATTGGGGTCATCTCACAAATAGTGTTTATCACCGAACCTCAGAATAGGTAATAAATGTATGATTACAAGACATCCAACTACTGGGTCGGCCACTACTAACGGTGGTCCCATGACAACATGTGAATTGAGCAGCAGTGTACATGTAATTGAGTGGTGGTCATAGATGCACGCTACTGCTCTATTAACATGGCGGATATGGGAGCTTTGTTATTAGGATCAGTAGGGGTCTCAGCGTTCAGACCCAAGTGATGATACATCAATTGAACTTGGATTGACAGTGTACCTTGAAAAGTGGACATCAAGGGATACCTGTTATGATTGAGTCACCGTAGGAGGCAAAAACAGAAATGCTAGCTAAGTCCAGAAAACCAGAGAGGTTGGCAGCTATCGGATTGCAGACCCCTGATCCTATCCATAACAACTAACAGTAGCCATGGGGGGTTCCTACGATGCCCTAGACCCCTCGATCACAGCCGGAGAATTAAATAGGCCTAAAGAAAGAAAGGGGAAATCTAAACTGCCCCAGAGCAGACCCCAAAGCAATAGGCAGCCCCCAACATATAATGACGGTGAAGCAAGATGAAAACACTAACACAGACAGAAAGATAGACTGAGCAAAGACGGGGCCCAAGCTAACTAGATAGGAAAGGACAGGAAGGCTGCTGTCTGCAATCCGTGAAAAACCCTATGAAAATAAGAGCCAACAGACTGACAGTGAAAAAGGCCCTGAAGACGCTAGGCTTCAAAAAAGCTATGTCAGTACTCAGGAATATTCTGAAGACAGAGCAACAGGCAAAAGGAGATTCAGCTCACCCCAGCAGGGAATGGCAGAATCCAGAAAAGCAAGGAAAACAAAAACAAACACAAATGCAAACAGGCAATGCAGAAAACTTAGCTTTAGAGGAGCAGGAATCAGACTGGTGTCCTAGAAGTCCACAGAGAAATCACCCGCAGGGCAGAAGGGCGTCGGCAGCCTTATATCCAGTCCGTGACTCCACTCAGCCAGTCATCCTCATTAGGCTCAGGTGCCTGATAATCAGGCTCATTACCTTCCTTTACCAGAATAGGGAGTTCACCAGACCTCAGTGACAAAGGGGAAAATGAACTCACAACAGATACCTGTGAATCAGTGGGCAAGGCCGCCCAGTTGACTCCGTAACCGAAATGTCTACATTTTAACTCTATAAGATCAGACTCCATGTTCAATGTGACAGGTTCCCTTTAAATAAACATTTGACATGTCATATTAGCGACAATACTTTGGCCAAAAATATAAGAAGCAGAAACACTTGGCTGAACGTTTGGCTCCTATTTCCGTTTTTTTACTTCTCTCAAAAAGCAGACAATGTGCTCTAACCAAGCCAATCCCTACAGGCCAATATCAACCTTAAAATTTAGTCTTCCATAAAGATATTATTCAAAGAAAATGGCAAATCTGTTAAAAAAGGTGATAAAATAAACATCATTCTGCAGTGCAGTAAAACCTTCCACATACTAATAAAGAAATAGAAATTCAGAATCAGAAGGGATTTATCGTCATCATATCAGCGCAACCAGGGGAACAGCAGATAATCAAATTCCACTCTGTGCTTGCATTTGTTATCCACAGCCTGGAGAGCCTCAGTACTGTTTTCTCAACCACTTCTCAGTGTCATGTCATTGACCCTGACCTAAGTAAGTGCGGCACAGCCAGTAGTTTCCATTAAGTCCATGACACTCCTTTATGTCAGGTCATGACTTTATTCATTGTTGCAAAGTGACAATTTTCCCAAACCTTATCATGTCCTACTCTAACACCATTTTCAACCATAAATCCCAGCTGCTACTCTACCAGCTCTATGCCTTGAAATGCAAAAAGCAGAGATTGAAGTCCTGGCAAGAGTCCAGTACAATTATGTACTGATGCTGAACACAATCTACATATGGATCATTCTTCTAATAGTTAAGACAATGTGGAATAGTCTCATAGATTTGTCAAATTGTAAACAAATATCCAAGAAGTCTTGTTTGTCAGAGGGTTCAAATACTTATGTGATTTTCTGGATTTCATTTTTGATATTCTATCTCGCAATGTTAAAATTAACCTACCCTTAAAATTATAGACTGTTCATGTCTTTGTCAGTGGGAAAACTTACAAAATCAGCAAGGGATCAAATAATTATTTCCCCCACTGTAAATTATACAGTATTACATTTGTCGGTAGAGAAAATGTCAGTCTCGTTGACACTGTTTTGAGAGTCTTCTAATCATTGGCATTACGATAGAGATGATAGGGAAAATACCAAGGATAATATATCTAAAGGACCCTTCATTAAATCATGTATTATTGGAAGCCATGACAGCAAAACTTCATTGAGAATACTACATAATATAAATCGTACATTGCACTTCCAGAGAGTATGGCAATACCAGTAAGACACAGCTCGCAAATCTTTGATCACTAATATAGACCGATAATTACCAAGATTTGAAGGCTATTTCTATTGATCCTTCTATCAATAATTATTAGATCAGACAAGGTCTGTTAGGCCGGTTTCACATTTGCGCTTTATGGCGCAGCGACGGCCTGCGCACGGCCACCACTAAGCCCCGCCCCCTGCTGGCTCCCTGCCCGCCCCATCCGGTCATTGCTGCCTACTAGCGCACATGGACGTGTTGTGAGTTCATTTTCCCCTTCATTACTGAGGCCCGAGGAACTCCCTCTTCTGGTAAAGAAAGGTAGTGAGCCTGATTGTCAAACACCTGAGGCTGATGATGATGACTGGCTGAGTGGAGTTACGGACTGGATATAAGGCTGCCGACGCCCTTCTGCCCTGCGGGTGATTTGTCTGTGGGATCCTTGGAGACCAGTCTGAATTCCTGCTCCTCCAAAGCTAAGTTTGCTGCTCGGCCTTTTGCTTTTGTGCTTTGACTTTGTTTTTGCTTTGTTTTTCTGGATTTCTGCCATTCCCTGCTGGGGTGTGCTGAATTCATTTAGCTCTGTCTTCTGAAAATACCTGAGTGCTGATTCAGTTTTTGAAGCCTAGCTGCTTCAGGGCCTTTTTCATATCAGCTGGTTGGCTTATGTCTTTGATAGGGTTTTGGCAGATTGCAGACAGCAGCCTTCCTGTCCTTTCCTATCTAGGTAGTTTTGGGGCCCCGTCTTTGCTCAGTCTATCTTTCTGTCTGTGTTAGTATTTTCATCTTGCTTCACCGTCATTATATGTTGGGGGCTGCCTATTGCTTTGGGGTCTGCTCTGGGGCAGTTTAGATTTCCCCTTTCTTTCTTTAGGCCTATGTATTTCTCCGGCTGTGATCGAGGGGTCTAGGGTATCGTAGGAACCCCCCACGGCTACTGCTAGTTGTGTTGATAGGTTCAGGGGTCTGCAATCTGATAGTTGCCAACTTCTCTGGTTTTCTGGACTTAGCTTGTATTTCTGCTTTTGCCTCCTACGGTGACGCATTCATAACAGAATCACCCACCGTACCGCAGATTCTAGGGTACTCAATAGCAGGAAAGAATTGTTAAAAAAAAAAAAAAAAAAAAGTGTGTATATTTTTTCCTCTATATCTCTGAGGCCGTAGGGGGAATTTTTTTTTCTCTCAATGGAGATAAAGCAATTGTCTGATCGTGTGGAGCAGCTCGCTGCGGAAGTGCGGGGAATTTCCACCTACCTTGCTCATTCACATGCTGCTGAACCAAAGATTCATACACCTGATGTATTTTTTGGGGATCGGTCTAAATTTTTGAATTTCAAAAATAATTGTAAATTATTTTTTGCCTTGAAGCCTAACTCGTCAGGGAGCTCCGCGCAGCAGGTTAAAATTATCATCTCTTTGCTGCGTGGCGATCCCCAGGATTGGGCGTTTTCTTTGAAACCAGATGATCCTATTCTGACTAATGTGAACGCATTCTTTCAAGCTTTGGGGTTGTTGTATGACGAACCTAATGCCATTGATCAGGCTGAAAAGACCCTGCTGGCATTGAGCCAGGGTCGTGATTCTGCAGAATTGTACTGTCAAAAATTCCGAAAGTGGGCAGTACTTACTACCTGGAATGATAATGCCTTGGCTGCTCTCTTTCGAAAGGGGTTGTCAGAAACCGTAAAAGATACTATGGTGGGATTTCCTGTTCCCTCTGGTCTTGACGATTCTATGTCATTAGCCATTTTGGTTGATCGGCGTTTGCGCGAACGCAAAGCTGTACGAGAGTTGTTGCCACCTGTTGAACAAATGTCTGAACCTATGCAATGTGATAGAGTTTTTTCCAGAGAGCAGCGTCAGGAGTTCAGAAGGCGTAATAAGTTGTGTTTTTTCTGTGGAGATGCCTCGCATATTATTTCCGTCTGTCCCAAACGAGAGAAACGCTTTGCACACACGTTTTCTGTTGGGGGTGTTCAACCTAAGTTTCTTCTGGCTATTACTCTGATCTGCTCCCTGTCCACATTTTCCGCCAAGGCGTTTGTGGATTCGGGAGCAGCCCTAAACCTAATGGACTTGGATTTTGCTAAACGTTGTGGATTTCCGATGACACCTCTGCAGACGCCTATCCCTTTGAGGGGAATTGATGCTACTCCTTTGGCTAAAAATAAACCCCAGTTTTGGACCCAGGTGGTAATGCGGGTCGTCCCAGACCATCAAGAAAATTGCAGATTTTTGGTGTTGCATAATCTGCATGATACTGTTGTTCTGGGGTTTCCTTGGTTACAGATTCATAATCCAGTTTTGGATTGGAAATCTGTGTCTGTGGTGCGTTAGGGTTGTCGGTGTGCCTTTAGTGAGGCTCCGGTGTTTTCCACCTCTCCTCAGTCGCATGATGTTCCTGATTATTTGGTGGACTTTTATGATGTATTTAGTGAGAATGAGTCTGCGTCTCTGCCTCCTCATAGGAGTTATGACTGTGCAATTGAACTGAGCCCGGGGTGTAAATTTCCCAAGGGTCGGCTCTTCAATTTATCTGTACCCGAGCACGAGGCTATGCGATCCTATATTAAGGAGACGTTGGAGAAGGGTCATATTAGACCATCTTCGTCACCCTTGGGTGCCGTTTTTTTTTTGTAGCCAAAAAGGATGGATCATTAAGACCTTGTATTGATTATCGTGCCCTCAACAAAATTACTGTTAAATATCAGTATCCGTTACCCCTGATCTCTGATCTATTCTCCAGAGTTAAAGGTGCTTGCTGGTTTACCAAGCTTGACCTCAGGGGGGGCGTATAATCTTATTCGCATTAAGCATGGGGATGAATGGAAGACGGCGTTTAATACTCCGGAGGGACATTTTGAGTACCTGGTGATGCCTTTTGGGCTCACTAATGCCCCTTCTGTCTTCCAGTGCTTCATGAATGATATTTTCTGAGATTTTGTCGATAAATTTTTGATTATCTATCTGGATGATATTTTGATCTTCTCCAAGGATTGGGATTCTCATGTGGAACATATTCGGACTGTGTTCCGGATCTTGAGGGAGAATTCCCTGTATGTCAAGGGATCTAAATGCCTTTTTGGAGTACAGAGGATTTCTTTTTTGGGATTTATTTTGTCCCCGTCAACTATTGAAATGGACCCGGCCAAGGTACAGGCCATTCACAATTGGGTTCAGCCCACTTCTTTGAAGGCCCTCCAGAAGTTTTTGGGTTTTGCTAATTTTTATCGGAAATTTATAGCAAAATTTTCTAGTATTGCCAAGCCATTGACTGATTTGACTAAAAAGGGTGCTGATGTGTTAAATTGGTCTCCGGAGGCTGTTTCTTCCTTTCAGGAGTTGAAGCGAAGATTCACCTCCGCCCCGGTTTTGCGGCAACCTGATGTCTCACTTCCATTCCAGGTAGAGGTGGATGCTTCTGAGATTGGTGCAGGAGCTGTTTTGTCCCAAAAGGATCCTGTAACATCTAAAATGAATCCCTGTGCTTTCTTTTCCCGAAAGTTCTCTCCATCTGAGCGTAACTATGATGTGGGGAATAGGGAACTGTTGGCCATGAAATGGGCATTTGAGGAGTGGAGACATTGGTTGGAGGGAGCTAAGCATCAAGTCGTGGTCCTCACTGACCACAAGAATTTGATTTACCTAGAGTCGGCTAAGCGCTTGAACCCTAGACAGGCTAGGTGGGCCTTGTTTTTTACACGTTTTGATTTTGTGGTTTCTTTTCTTCCTGGAACAAAGAATGTCAAGGCAGACGCCCTCTCTAGGAGCTTCCTTGCTGATTCTCCTGTGGTGACCAAGCCTGCTACCATCTTAGGCGAGGGGGTAGTTCTTTCTGCCATCTCGCCCGATTTGAGACGTGCTCTGGAAGAGTTCCAGGAGGACAAACCTGAGCGTTGTCCCAGAGGAAAGTTGTATGTTCCTGACCAGTGGAAGAAGAGAGTGATGTCTGAAGTTCATTGCTCTGCTTTGGCTGGTCATCCAGGTATTTTTGGTACTAGAGATCTGGTGAGTCGGTTTTTTTGGTGGCCCTCCTTGTCTCGTGATGTCAGGAATTTTGTGCATTCCTGTGGGACGTGCTCCCGGTCTAAATCGTGTTCTCACTCTAGTGGGTTGTTGATGCCTTTGCCTGTCCCCAAGAGGCCATGGACCCATATTTCAATGGATTTCATCTCTGATATGCCTGTCTCTCAGAGGATGACTGTTATTTGGGTGATTTGTGATAGGTTCTCTAAGATGGTTCATCTTGTACCACTCCCTAAGTTGCCGTCTTCCTCTGAGTTGGTGCCCCTGTTTTTACAACAGGTGGTTCGTTTGCACGGGATTCCTGAGAACATTGTATCTGACAGAGGAGTCCAGTTTGTGTCTAGATTTTGGAGAACTTTCTGTTCCAGGCTGGGAATTCAGTTGTCCTTCTCCTCTGCTTTTCACCCTCAGACCAATGGGCAGACAGAGAGAACAAACCAGACCTTGGAGTCATATTTGAGATGTTTTATTTCTGCTGATCAGGATGATTGGGTTTCATTTTTGCCCTTGGCCGAATTTGCTTTGAATAATAGAGCTAGTTCTGCCACTTTGATGTCACCTTTTTTTTGTAACTTTGGGTTTCATCCTCGATTTTCTTCAGGGCAGGTGGAGCCCTCTGCCTGCCCAGGTGTTGACACTGTGGTGGAGAGAATGCACCAGATCTGGGACCAAGTGGTGGATAAGTTATCTCTCTCCCAGGAGAAGGCCCAGCGGTTTTCCAACCGACATAGGACCATTGGTCCCCAGTTTAAGGTTGGTGATATGGTGTGGTTATCATCAAAAAATATTGCTTTGAAGGTGGCTTCTCCTAAGTTTAAGCCTAGATTTATTGGACCTTACAAGATTGTGGAGATTATTAATCCGGTCTCTTTTCGTTTGGCTCTTCCTGTCACATTTAAAATCCATAATGTGTTCCATAAATCTTTGTTGAAGAGGTTTGTTGAACCTGTTGTTCCGGGGGTGGCACCTCCAGACCCTGTATTGGTTGAAGGTAACATGGAGTATGAGGTAGAGAAAGTACTGGATTCCCGTCTGGCTAGACGGAGACTCCAGTATTTGGTTAAGTGGAAGGGTTATGGTCAGGAGGATAATTCCTGGGTCTCTGCCTCTGATATTCATGCCAAACGATTGGTGCGTGCCTTTCATCGGGCTCACCCTGATCGCCCTGTTGGCGTAGTTGAGGGTTCGGTGACCCCTCCTCAAGGGGGAGGTACTGTTGTGAGTTCATTTTCCCCTTCATTACTGAGGCCCGAGGAACTCCCTCTTCTGGTAAAGAAAGGTAGTGAGCCTGATTGTCAAACACCTGAGGCTGATGATGATGACTGGCTGAGTGGAGTTACGGACTGGATATAAGGCTGCCGACGCCCTTCTGCCCTGCGGGTGATTTGTCTGTGGGATCCTTGGAGACCAGTCTGAATTCCTGCTCCTCCAAAGCTAAGTTTGCTGCTCGGCCTTTTGCTTTTGTGCTTTGACTTTGTTTTTGCTTTGTTTTTCTGGATTTCTGCCATTCCCTGCTGGGGTGTGCTGAATTCATTTAGCTCTGTCTTCTGAAAATACCTGAGTGCTGATTCAGTTTTTGAAGCCTAGCTGCTTCAGGGCCTTTTTCATATCAGCTGGTTGGCTTATGTCTTTGATAGGGTTTTGGCAGATTGCAGACAGCAGCCTTCCTGTCCTTTCCTATCTAGGTAGCTTTGGGGCCCCGTCTTTGCTCAGTCTATCTTTCTGTCTGTGTTAGTATTTTCATCTTGCTTCACCGTCATTATATGTTGGGGGTTGCCTATTGCTTTGGGGTCTGCTCTGGGGCAGTTTAGATTTCCCCTTTCTTTCTTTAGGCCTATGTATTTCTCCGGCTGTGATCGAGGGGTCTAGGGCATCGTAGGAACCCCCCACGGCTACTGCTAGTTGTGTTGATAGGTTCAGGGGTCTGCAATCTGATAGTTGCCAACTTCTCTGGTTTTCTGGACTTAGCTTGTATTTCTGCTTTTGCCTCCTACGGTGACTCATTCATAACATGGACGCTTGCGATCTGCGCACCCTATCTTTAGCATAGGGTGCGCAGATCGTGCGCTGGCCGTGCGCTAGCAGGAATTTGCCGTGCGCTGCGCACTTTTGAAGGTGCGCCCGTGTGCGCCGGATGCAGCATGTTGCATTTCGGCGCGCACGGCGCACCTTCAAAAGTGCACAGCGCACAGCAATATCCTGCTAGCGCATGGCCAGCAGATCGCAAGCGTCCATGTGCGCTAGTAGGCGGCGATGACCGGATGGGGCGGGCAGGGAGCCGGCATGGGGCGGGGCCTAGCGGCGGCTGTGCGCAGGCTGTCGCTGTGCCATAAAGCGCAAATGTAAAACCGGCCTTAGAGAAAAATATAAGGGGTAAACTGATCACTTGAAAGGACTATTTGTAGATTTTGAAATCAGCAGTTGAGTTAATCCTACATGACAGAGGGTATAGACACCCAATGTGGCTCAACAAAAAGTAGTTTGATCATTGAAGTAACACATTAAATATACAACGGTCTTATTGGATGATTGTGACACCAGCCCAGCCATAAACATTTTTGTCCAAAATGGCTGGATCAATTCGCAGAGGATTGAGCTTGTGTCAAATTTCCTAAAATGTGCTGTTTCATGCTAATTCGAACATTCTGAGATTTGTTTTGCGATTCACAAAAAGAAAAAGCTGTCCCGGCATAATTTCAAACATTACTGAAGCATTGCAGAGCGCGCTAATGTCTTTTTGCATGACCACGCGGGCCTCCCCATGATGTCCTGCAGCTATGACATCTAGTGGATCATACCTTGCACAGTGGTGGTCAGTACCTGGGCTATCACAGATCAGCAGTGGAGCACAGTTTATAGAGTTATATTCATCTCCAGAGTCACTGGGTAAGTCTTTCTCCCGTAAAGTGTAAGTTCTTAGGTTCCGAGGGGTCCTCTCGGAACGTAGAGTGTAAGCTCTTATGTTCAGAGGGGTCCTCTTGCTCTCCTCTGTGTAAGCTCTTTTATGTTCAGAGGGGTCCTCTCGCACTCCTCTATATAAGCTCTTATGTTCAGAGGGGTCCTCTCTCTCTCCTGTAGAGTGTAAGCTATTATGTTCAGCGAGGGCCTTTCTCTCTTTCTGTCTCTCCTGTAGAGTGTAAGCCCTTATTGTCAGCAAGGTCCTCTCTCTCTCCTCTTCCCCACATGTAATTTCCAATTACAAGCGTTCTAGATTTGAGATTTAAATAGAATTTTGGAGGAAATTTCGGCTCAATCGGCCAATTCAAATTTCAAAAGGTCCGCTCATGACTTAAGGTGACCAATGGGTGATCTTTCTCGGAATAGTCATTCATGGACAAATTTCCTTTGCTAAGAAAAGAACTTTCAACTGATTATTGAGAGAATAAATCAAACACGGCTGACTTAATTCAGATTATGTAGTTCTGTGACTGGTCTTGTAAAACGATCATTCGTTCTAACATTTTATACAATGAAGGATAGTTTTGGTTGAAATTACCCATCTTCATCAATTAAAGTCTAATGTCTATGGAATGGGTGCGTAATACATGTTGTTAAAGAACCTAAAAGGGATGATGAGAAAATAAGGAAAGAAGAAACCACTAGAGGTATGTATGATCAGTAGCAATTGTGGTCAAGTTAGAAAAACCATCCATGGTAGAAACCTAGGATTAAAAAAACACTATAAATGATAGTAACATCAACCAATAAGTAGTGATATGCGAGCACTAAAATGCTCAAGTGCTCGTTACTCAAATCGAGTAGGTCGGACGGACTCGACTCGAGTAATGAGTATAATGGAAGTCAGTGGGAAACTCGAGCATTCTTCCGGCAGACCCTCCCAGGCCTGGACGCATCTCTGACTCTCAGGTTGTTGCTGAGAACATTGTTGTCAGAGTATTTCTCCACAATAAATTACGTGACAATTACACGGACTGGATTTTACAGGTAAAATGTTAGGAAACAGGGATATTCAAGCGAAGATCAAGCAGAGCTGAGCACACTCGCTCATCACTACCAATAAACTAAAAAGATAAAGATATAAATTTAGCCAACCATATCTGGAGACAAGAAGTAGGTGGACAGGCATTATATGCTCAACTGTCACGCCATACAAATTTATAGCTGTCGCAGCCACAATTTCTTACAGCCCTATGAGCATTACAAAAACAAGAAGAAGGTGTGTTGTATTGGGCAGGGTTTGGCAGAAGTACACAGTGGGGATGAAGAAGGGAGGCACTTTTTTAATTTCACTAGAGGACCTTCCTTGTAAACCCGGTCTGTGTGTTGTACGGTCCCTAATATAGTCCAAAAATCATATTCCAAACTCTTCATCTCTTCACCTCATTTAGACACAAGTGACTTTTCTCACACGCAAAAAATGGTCCAAGTTTCATTCTTGTTTTTGATCTGATTTTCATCAGAGTTTAGTCATTCCGTTATTCCCATCAGTTTCATCAGCATTCCTTGTAGGAAAAAAAAATAACAAAAATTCGTGGTGGCTTCTCAGGCATCTCCTTTTAAACAGACTGCGAAAAACAGACAGTTCATAGATGGCATCTTCTTTATTTATTTTTTATATAGCGCCAACATCTTCCGCAGCGCTTTACAGTTTGCACACATTAGCATCACTGTCCCCCGATGGGGCTCACAATCTAAATTCCCTAACTGTATGTCTTTTTGGCATCAGAGTGCTGTCCAATTCTTTCACAAACCCATAGACTTGCATTGTCGAGTTTGGTCCATGACTCGGATCAAACATGTCACCAAGATTTTGTGCCTTCCGCAAAAATACACAGACATGAGAAGATTCCCGTAGACTGTATAGGGTATATTTTCCATCCATGATAAAACACGTATGAGAAAAACTGATGTCTGAATGAGCCCTTATATTTAGGTACATTTAGTAAATTCATCCTCGAGAATATTTTGCGATAATGAGCCATCCTTTCCTTTCCTGATTATTCGTGTTTGTCTATATTTACAGTAAACACCATCTCTTTTCTGCTACGCACTCTCACACTCCAGTCAGATTTTGACATCCACTGCCTGTCTACAATTTAAATTCCATCTGTCCTCTCCCGATGCCAGCGCTCGCTGAACGTCAAGCTGGCAGCGGCTCTTCAGCTTTCATAATACGCAGATAATCTTATTCCCCCTTCTTTCCCTTGTGTGACATGCGAGTGTCTTGTGTGATTGTCATTTAGTGGTCCTTGAACTTTCCCCATAGATATTAACCCCTGGAGTAACCCATTAATCAGGTTAGTCCTCTTAATTGGAAGGTACAACTGTGTGTGGGTAAACAAAGGATTATTAGGAGCCAAATCTCCACGAGCAGCTTTACGGAGACAGAACATTTATGAGCAATAAAGATCACAAAGAAGCATTTTGTTTGTAGAAGAATTTTATGGGTAATTATCTGGTTCTTGCTTCCATCAGCATAAAAAGGGACAAGAAGACAATTATTGTATTGTATATCATGTGACTCAATAGTGCTGATACAGTGGGGAAAAAAGTATTTAGTCAGCCACCAATTGTGCAAGTTTTCCCACTTAAAAAGATGAAAGAGTTCTGTAATTGACATCATAGGTAGACCACAACTATGAGAGTCACAATGAGAATACAAATCCAGAAAATCACTTCGTCTGATTTGGCAAGATTTAGTTTGCAAATTATGATGAAAAATAAGTATTTGGTCATTAACAAAAGTTCATCTCAATATTTTGCTATGTATCCTTTATTGGCAATGACTGAGGTCAAATGTTTTCTGTAAGTTTTCACAAGGTGGGCACACATTGTTGGTGGTATGTTGGCCCATTCCTCCATGCAGATCTCCTCTAGAGCAGTGATGCTTTGGGCCTGTCGCTGGGCAACATGGACTTTCAAATTCCTCTAAAGGTTTTCTATGGGGTTGACATCTGGAGACTGGCTAGGCCACTCCAGGACCTTCATATGCTTCTTACAAAGCCACCTCTTCATTGCCCTGGCGTTGTGCTTGGGATCATTATCATGCTGAAAGACCCATCCATGTTTCATCTTCAATGCCCTTGCTGATGGAAAAAGGTTTGCACTCAAAATCTCAAGAAGTATGGCCCCATTCATTCTTTCATGCACATGGATCAGTCGTCCTGGTCCCTTTGCAGATAAACAGCCCCAAAGCATGATGTTGCCACCCCCATTCTTCACAGTAGGTATGGTGTTCTTTGGATGCAACTCAGCATTCTGTCTCCTCCAAACACAACGAGTTTTGTTTCTATCAAACAGTTCTAGTTTGGTTTCATCAGACCATATGGCATGCTCCCAATACTCTTGGATAATCCAAATGCTCTCTAGAAAATTTCAGACGGGCCCGGATATGTACTGGCTTATGCAGGGGGACACGACTGTCACTGCAGGATCTGAGTCCCTGGTGGCGTAGTGTGTTACTGATGGCATCCTTTGTTATGGTGGTCCCATCTCTATGCAGGTCTTTCACTAGGTCCCCCCGTATTGTTCTGGGATTTTTGCTCACCATTCTTGTGATCATTTTTACCCTATGGGGTAAAATCTTGCGTGGAGCCCCAGATCAAGGGAGATTATCATTGGTCTTGTATGTCTTCTATTTTCTTATTATTGCTCCCACAGTTGATTTCATCACACCAAGCTGCTTGTTTATTGCAGATTCAGTCTTCCCAGCCTGGTGCAGGGCTAAAATTTTGTTTCTGGTGTCCTTCGACAGCTCTTTTGTCTTCACCATAGTGGAGTTTGGAGTGTGACTGTTTGAGGTTGTGGACAGGTGTCTTTTATACTGATAACAAGTTCAAACAGGTGCCATTACTACAGGTAATGAGTGGAGGACAGAGGAGTCTCTTAAAGAAGTTACAGGTCTGTGAGAGCCAGAAATCTTGCATGTTTTTAGGTGACCAAGTACTTATTTTCCACCATAATTTGCAAACTAAATCTTGCCAAATCAGACAAGGTGATTTTCTGGATTGGTTTTCTCATTTTGACTCTCATAGCTGTGGTCTACCTATGATGTCAATTACAGGCCTCTCATCTTTTTAAGTGGGAGAACTTGCACAATTGGTGGCTGACTAAATACTTTTTCCCCACTGTATTCATTTGTCAATAAATAGGGTTCTCCAGGAAGGAAAAGACATAGCTTCTTTTAACAGAAACACATTTATCTACAGATTGTGAGTGTTGTAACTCAACTGCATATGATCCACCGAAGTGTAACTTGTTCCATTCCATTAAGTCTGAGCTTTGAGGAAGAGCATCTGTACGCCTAATCTCCCCCTCATGTGACATGATGGTGTGCACATTTAAATATAACATAGGATGGATGTAGTGGTCCATAATGGTAGACTGATTCCCCAATTAGAGATGGCAGATTGAATGCAAATGTGTAAAGATAAGGGTTCAAGAACAATTAACTCAAGAAGGGGCAACAAGCTTGGCCATTATAACGTGAAAAAAAGACAACAGCTTGGCTTGAATACAAGTAGACTGTTGTTATTTACAACAGCAGTGGTCTTGCACTTGCAACATTTTAAAAAAGCAAAGGCCAAGATAAAACATAAAAAGAAAATACCCTGCAGTAAATAAACAGCCATAATGCATGAAAATAAAAAAACATGATCCCAGCACATCACGGTAATCCTATTCAGGACAGTTCTAATCTCTAATATTAAAACCTTACTATTAGAGATGGTAAAGTTCGGCATCCGTACTGAACACCTACTGTACTGTTCGGGCATGGACACCAAACATGAACTTCACCAGGAACAAGCGTTCAGGTTCGGCCCCTCAAACACCGTGTGTTTGTCGTACTGTCATGTGCATGACAGCGCAGCAAACATTGCTTCTGATCGGCAGTAAAATCATTACCACCGGTCAGACAGCCGCGGTTCCCACACTGTCAAATGACAGCTTGAGCCGAGGTCAAAAGTTTAACTACTGGCATTGGCTGATGGGACTACTGCTCCCGTCAGCCTACACCTGCTGATGCTAATAATAACAAGATGCGACCATCCAGGCTAAGAACCACTGATGACTGAGCTCGCAGCATCAGTGAGCACCGGTGACGTCATTGAGGTTACCACCGGTGACGTCATTGAGGTTACCACCGGTCACATGGGCTCCTGAACTGCGATGACCTTGGTGAGATCCCAGCTAGCACAGAGAGAAAAAGCCTCACTGCGCAGCGGTGAATTTACTGCAATTCACCAGTATAAACTTTATCACATTGTCATGCATATGACAGCATGGCAAACACTGGATGTTAGGGCCCACCATTCAAGTGAATGGGGTTCGGGTCGTGTCTGAGTTCTCTTCTAGTACCCAAACCCAAACTTTTTTTTAACTGTTCTGCCAAACCCACTGGACCCGAACATCCAGGGGTCTGCCCATCTCTACTTACCATTTATCAAGTGACGTACATGGGGATATGGGCTGAGAAGGATTGAGACCCGGCTAGTGAGCATGCAGCCATGATTGTAATGATAAGTGCAAAGAAAAGGCAGGCCACAACTTTATTTGCACTAAGTGTAAAAAAAACTAAATAAAAAAACCTAAGTAAATGAACTGGTATAAAAGTTAATGTGCATGCAGTGTGTAAGCACATGTTCACACTGGCCACTAAACAGACAAAAGTCAAGATAAAAACATAGTAAGCAAATACCCTGCAGTAATTAATTAAACAGCAATAGCACATGAAAATAATATAGGGTGCTTAGGTAACATGAGTTTGATAAAAAGATTAAAAAAAATTGAAAAGCCATTCCACCACGTCACGGTGACCATATGTGGGACAATCCTAACCTTCAATATTAAAATATTCAAAAGAGATCTCTACAGTGGCACTCAGAGTGTATAGTGCTGCAAAATTGAACAAAAAAACACTAATTTGTCAGTATAATCAATCCCTGATGAAGGAAAGCGTTCTTTCCGAAACGCGTTGGATGTTTTTTGGTCCTTTCTGCAACCTGTATTTTGCTTAGCCAGCAGGCAAGCTCTGGTCATGTGATCATCCGTGGCATGCAAAGTCTGGCTCCTATTTTGTCTAACAGCAGATCTGCAGCTGCTAATCTAGACCATCGGAACCTTTTCTACAACTAACAAGCGCAAGTATCTCCTATCTCCTAATTGTTGTAGAGATACGTGCCGCACCGTTCTCTAGCACTGGTGTTTCATTTGGATCGCACCTGAACACGTGACATCAGCGTCACGCTAGGTCCTGTTCCTCTCAATCCAGAGAACGGAGACGCTGAAATTAATGGAGACGCAGCACTACACAGTTTGAACGCTGCTGAACACGTGTTATTGGCGTTACTTCAGGTTCTGCTTTTCTTACCTCATAGAACGGAGATGCCGTATCTAATGGAACCGCAAGTATAGATTTTATGTGCCGCAGTTGCTTATTAATAGCTGGCTATATATATTTTTTGGCGGCATTGAAGGTACTTTTAACATAGAAAGTTGCTTCCTATCATCTGGTAGGAGATATAGCCACCGGCCGGGGCAATCTCCATGTGACTGCAATCAATCTACCATTTTTCTGCAATTATTATTTATTCATCCTAAAAAAAATTTTCATAGTTGGATGATATTTAGTAACATTTTTTACTTCAAGTAGTGGTATTTACATACTTTTTGACCTCTTTTTAGTTTTTATTTAGAGATATAGCGCTATATCTATTTTATACTTACTGTTGAAATCTTATATGTTTATTACTGGGATTTTGTCTTCCAATGAGTATTTTTAGTTCTATATGTATGTCAAATAAATTGCTATAGCCTCAGAACACATTCCTGAATTTTCATAAGTATTGTATGCAAATTGCCTCTTCAGAGAGAAAGAGGACTTTTACTCTACAGCGCCACCTATTGGTAGTAGCGATCCTACAAGTCACAATCAACCCTTTAACGAGTCTTGTAATATGACTTAGGATACAAGCCAAATCAGAATCTCAATTTGCAGACACGGTGTTTCGAGCTGTTGGCTCTCGTCAGTGCAAAGTATGAGATCTGATTTGGCTAGGTGAGAGGCTCTGGAGCTGTTGGCTCTCGTCAGTGCAAAGTATGAGATCTGATTTGGCTAGGTGAGAGGCTCTGGACTAGGTTTCTCCTTGCGGAGAGTGACATGACAGCTGTGGCTTGTCAAGGTAAGGAGGCTTATTCGCCGTGCAATGCTCCTCTGGGAAAATAATATGCAAATTTATATAAGTATTGTAGTGATTTTTGTTTTTTTGATTGGAACTTCATTAATTGAGCTTCCAACAGCATGTTTGGAAAAAAATTTTAACTTAAGAATTTTGGGTTTTTTCCATGGAACCAATCAATTCACTACTTCTTTGGTGAATTGTGTGTATTGTAATCTAACAGTTTTTTATCTTAATAAATTCCTTATTATAGTGAGGTTTTTTGTGCGCGAAATTATTTTATAAATATTAAAACCTTACCTACAGTCCACCCAGCATTACATAGTATTGTCGTCTTCACATTTCCTCGGCAATCATCGAGTTTTATTTCTCGTTACATTTACATCATATATTTCTAATATCGCCTATTGAAATTTCACTAGTTTTTTATAAATATTGATTATTTTCACTAGAAGAACAAAACACACTGGGCTCTATGCGTGAACTGAAAGTCTCTTTCACAATGTAGTTCTATAAAGCGTAGGAATGACGCTCCGTAGACTTACGGTACATTGTAACAGCCACTTCTGATTCACACATAGGCTCTGATACATCAAAGCTTTTGCGGCAGAAAACTGGAGTAAAAGAAAAATTGCAAGATTTTCGCGCAATGTAAGGCTACATAAAAATTGTGATTTTTGGTGTCTTCACATAATTTTCACCCAGCTCCAAAATATGTGCACTATATACACATTAACACAGGTAGCACCAGAGGAAAAAAATGAGCGCAAGGTGAAAAGAGTATAAAAGTGTTCCATTTTATTCCAAATAGAAAATACATACTTCTAAAATGACAATAAGGTAACCATAGTGCACTAAGGAACATACAGGCAGAAAACCAGGACAACCCCTCTGACAACCAAACACAGTAGTATAAGTAGCCCATCAAGTGACCTATGGATGTGTAGCATGCTGGCAACAGAGTGTAAAATTATGCCAAAGTAGCTCATGGTCAGGCTTACCAGATAAGTGAGGGTGCCAGGGAACAGGTCCCGCAACCAAATGTTCGCCCTGATGCCGCTTTCTCAAGGGGATGTGTGGCGCCCCTGAGGGTTCAGTCACCACAGAGGCACTGCATCTCCTCCTGAGGTGTGGTGCCCCACCATCCAGGTAAGGTGGAGACTCCTGACCACGCTTCAACACCTGCACTCCACACCACAAAGTAGTGTAGCAAAGCACCTTCGGCGGCTCCCTGCTTGGAGTGTAGCATAGCACCCCTTGGTGGCTCCCTGCTTGGAACACGAAACGTGCTGGGAGGTGGGTGGAGTTTAGTTGAGACAAAAGAGCGGGAAGAGTTGAGGCAGTCAGTCCTTGCACTCAGTCAGAGAGTGAGGATGTAGACGGATGGAGTGTGAGACAAAGAAGATCCCCGAGAGAGGGATGGAAGAAGGAAGTGCTGCAGCAGGCCACAGTGATCTGGGTCTGCTGGCACAGGAAAGAGACAGAGAAAGGAAGCTTGATTCTCCATTGGGAAGAAGGATTAGCACGGAACATGAGGAGAATAAGAGAACAAGGACCAGGGTTGGAGGAGAACCCTTTTCAAGTTCTAAGCACAAGGCCGGGGTCCGGTCCCCGAGGTTGTACGGATACTAACGGTCCTGCAGCAGACACCGGAGGAATAGAAATAGTGACTAGTGTTGAGCATTCCGATTCTGCAAATATCGGGTATCGGCCGATATTCGCTGTATCGGAGTTCCGATAGCGAGTTCCGATATTTTTACAATATCAAATACCGGAATCGGAAGTTCCCATAATGCAATGAGCCTGCTGTGTTAGCCATGTTAACTAATGGCATGGCTGTGATTGGCTGCTGAAATGATGCCATCATGATGTGCGGTCTGTGCGGGCCTGCCGGGGGTCTGTGCGGGCCTGCCAGGGGTCTGTGCGGGCTGGGGGGGTCTGTGCAAAAATCCGTGGCATTGATATCCTCCATCTTGGCATTAGAGGGGGAAATAATAAAAAGATCTTAGCCCAGATGGAGGCGCATTGGATTGTTTTACTTGATACTATTGCCCCGAAGGGCCTAAATGAACACCTTAGCTTTGCCCCCTTTTTGTGAGCGATATCATGGGATATCTTATCGGCTTATTTATTGTTGGCTCCATCATAACCAGATGTTCTTGTTTTATTTTATTTTGTTTTTAATATTCATATTTTTTTCCTTTTTTTACTTATCACTTTGTGTGGTTATAGGATCTCCACTCTTGGCGCAATAGGATTTTTACATCTGAAGTGGCCTCAGAACTATCCATAATTGTTATCTACCCTGGATTTGTCAATACATGTGATACCCTTTTTCTGTCTGAAAATATGACCAATATGGCCTTAATATACTTCTTTACTTTTGCGTCATGGGCCCTGTTGTGATATGTGACCTGTACTTTGTATTACTATCATTCTCTTTTTGTGTACAGTTGTGGCCAAAGTATTGACACCCCTGCAATTTTGTCAGATAATACTCAGTTTCTTCCTGAAAATGATTGCAAACACAAATTCTTTGGTATTAGGCACAGGGTGTCTAGAATCTGTGCAGGGTACAATGAAATCTCAAGACTATCAAGGGATTCTAGAGAGAAATGTGCTACCCAGTGTCAGAAACCTTGGTCTCAGTCACAGGTCATGGGTCTTGCAACAGGATAATTACCAAAAACACACAGCTAAAAACACCCAAGAATGGCTAAGAGGAAAATAATGGACTATTCTGAAGTGGCCTTCTAAGAGCCCTGACCTAAATCCTGTTGAGCATCTTTGGAAAAAGCTGAAACATGCCGCCTGGAAAAAGCAACCTTCAAACACGAGACAACTGGAGCAGTTTTCTCTTGAGGAGTGGGACAAAATAACTGTCGAGAGGAGTAGAAGTCTCATTGACAGTTACAGGAATCGTTTGATTGCAGCGATTGCCTCAAAAGGCTGTGCAACAAAATATTAAGTTAAGGGTACCATCATTTCTGTCCAGGCCTATTTCATGAGTTTTATTTTATTTATTTTTTTAATTCTGTGGAAGCATGGATGAAAAGCAATGTCTGACTTTCATTTGTTCATTTTCATATATTTTTTATTTATTATTACTTTTGTCAGATTCAAGTTATCTCTGTGACTTTTGTGGGTTTTTCCTGTTATTAAACGGGGGTACCAACAATTTTGACCATGCGTGTATTTTATATACATATATATATATAGGCAGCGGAGTTAACCATTTGTCAAGTGTCGTACATGTGGGTAAGGGCTCCAGCCTATTGATGGTTATGATGGTTCTTTTGCCTTGGCAAATCTAGTAAATGATGGCAAATGGGGTTTTCAAGAGAAAACTGATTTTTTTTTTCAGTTGAAGTACTTTGGAATAATATTGTAGATTATTTGATAAATTGTAGACATTTATAGTTTAAAGGGCTTAGGCACGAATTAACAATCAATATTACATTAATGTGTTCCTCTTCGTGACTCAACAGCTCTTACTCCTGCCATAGTGAAAACTCAAGAGCTTTAGATGCCAATTTCTAGATTCTAAGCATACTTTGCGCAAATGGAAAATATCATATTTTATATAGACCAGGAATAAAAGCAACACAACTGTACGATCCACACGGGTGCACGTCTCATATTACCCAACCTCTTTAATTGAGACTAGGATATTATTTTTTTTAGCAAAGCTCTAGTAACCAGTCCATGGGCGCTTTCTTCAAGGCTGACATTGTTCACGCCAGTCTTGATCATGCTGGAGTCAGACACACCTGATTCAAGAAAAGGAGCACTCCATTCATGTACAGGAGTGAGATTTCTGGTGTAAGGAACACCACATAAATTACATGAGCTGTGGTGTCCTGCTCCAGTTGTGCCCTTGTCCCGACCAAGCTCTGCCGATTTTGTCGGAATTGGGAGAAACTGATTTGATACCGCCAAAAGTCACAACCTTTTGCCACAACTCTAAATTTTGATGACTTTTAACCAGCTTTTGTGGCAGAATTCTGGCATGAAAGCTTTGATCAGTCGGGACCCATGTGTTTCTCCTTATTTGCTATCGCTTTATCATCTTTGAGAATGCTCAGTTGGGCGATTGGAACGCTCAATATTGCATTGAGGCTGTATTGTATATATTGTATATAGATCATACTCTTGTTCTGCTTTAAACCCAGGTCTATACAAAATGTGAGATTTGCCATTTGCGCATCTAGAAATTGGCATCTCAAGACATTGAATTTTCCCTATTCCAGGAGTAGAAGCTTTTGAGTCTTGGAGAACAAAACATTAATGTCAAATAGATTGGTAATCTGTGACTGAGTCTCCTTAAACTATAAAATGTCTAAAGTGATTTTATCAAATATTTTACAATTTTATTTTCTCTTGAAAACTCAGTTGTCCATAGTTTATTAGTTTTGCCAACGCCAAAGAACCATCATACCCATCAATGGGCTGGAGCTCGTAATAACCAGACATCATCTGGTAGTATCATCCTCAACATAATACTTGTCCTGTATCACCAGACTATGTGACCACTTCACATCGCTCATAGAAATGATTGTCCTTCATTCCACCCAGCGTCCCATAGTAATGTTATCCTCACATTTCCTCAGCAGTCATTGAGTTTTGTTTTTCGGTTATAGCTACATCATTATTTGTAATATCGCCTATTTTCCAGTGAACGCTTCCCGCAAAGATGAAATCATTTGACATCTAGATTTAGACACATTTCTGCAGCGAAGGCTTCACCATCTGTTCATCCATACATGCAGAGCAGTGGCAGTCTTAGGACGTCTTGAAATGATTCTGTGATGTGTCCCTACATGAAGAAATTTTAATTTTTGCGCATAATAGAATCTGACGGAAAACAAGCAATTAGGTAATTGCCACGTTCTATTAATGGTTTACTGTGGATTTAACTATTTAGTTGCAGGGCCAACAAAGATAACAAGACAGAATTAGGTCAGATCTGAGCGGTAGGGCGTTCTAAAAAAAATCACAGGGAATATGTTTCCCACAAGATTTACTGATACCAAAACTATTGGACATATCCATTGTTTCTGACTCTAATCTCTGGGAAAAAAAATCTGATATCCAAGTGAAAATGTAAGCTGTAGTACTGCTTCTTTTTTAAAATAAAACTTTGACTGGGCCCCCAATGATCATTGATGTTCTTCTACTCTTATAAGTCCTTATTTAGGGTTTAGGAAGCCTGTGCATTGTTCTGGGACGAGAAGTAATGCCTGTACAAGGAGTAGTTGGTCACATGTGCTGCTGAGGATATCAATATCTAAGGTAGGCATGAGTAGGAGCCTCAATGGTGTCGTCCACCTGTTTCCTATTAAGAAGTTAGAAGTTGTCACCAACTATTATTCTTCTGCAAGGGCCCTAGGTTTAACCCTAAAGAAGATCTTTGTCGCCCACACCCAGTAAACTCAGCAAGCTATGTGTTGAAATTATCTATATTTTTTTTTTTTCTAAAACCAGCTTTTTATTGATTTTCTTACATAAAATATACAAATTATAGAATAAAAAGGATAAGTATTAGCATACAAAAATATATCAAACGTCGTAATAGTTATCAAGGAATCTCAATGCATTCACATAATCCTTCCAATTTGCCTTTTTCACCTCCTCCTCCTCATATATTCTTCCTTCCTGTTTTCCTTCTCCCATACTTCAACAGTTTCTTATGTCTTAAATCTAAACTTACTTAACAAGCCTATCCCTTCCCCCTTCCCTCCCACTCCCCATGCGACTCGGCCTCGGAACCTCTCCCTATAATTTCAGCTTACCCAGTGATCCTAGCAGATCTTCCTTCATATACCATTCAGTAGATCAAATAATGTTAACATTATTTGCCTTATTTCTTCTCCTGAGCATATACCACTTATGAACTTTCTCCATTTACTGAAAAAAATTGCTGTCAATCTTTCCTTGCTCCTCTCCACCACCACTTTCTCCAGCATGAGCGTTTTTTTTCAGCTAGCTTATCACCTCTTCTCTCGAGGGAATTTCTCTCACCAACCATTTCTGGAGAATTGCCCTTTTACTGAAATTATCTATATTTTGTTACACTCGAGTTAAGCTATGTTGTTCGTGTCTGTGGGAGTGTAAAGCTGCAGGTGGAGGACAATTGTCCAGAGGATTCTTGGTTTCCCGTCAGGGCACTGATGTGATTCAGGACTTCTTATTTAAGGCTTCTTCCATTAAGGATATGTGATATTTCCAACTTTCTTATTTTCATAAGAACCCAGCTCTTCCCTTGTAAATTGCAGTGCATCGACTTGTACAACCAGGCTCGGACTGGCCCACCGGAGAACCGGAGGATTCTCCGGTGGGCCCAGGCACTGACACCTGCTGGCATACTGGCCAGCAAGTGCCTAGGGCCCCCACTGCTCCAAGGACCCCCACTGCTCGAGGGGCCCCCAAGTCAGTGGTTATGGGGCCCTTGAGTCAAGGGGGCCCGCCCTGTGCCAGCTAGCAGCAGCGGGAGACAAGTTCCTGTCCCCGCTGCTAAAGCTAAATGAATATTCACGCTTCTCCATGCCCCTATGGGTGTGGAGAGGTGTGAATACTATTCCTCTTTAATAGCAGGCAGCCCATCCCCAGCACCGCACCACACACACAGCACCGTATCACTCTCACACACACACAGCACCACATACACACGCAGACACAGCACATCTCACCTCCCCGCTGCCGCAGCACATCCCGGCTTCCTGCTTTCTGGGCATTTTCTGTCTGTGACTGCCCATCTAGATGTCATTATCCAGCGTGCTGTGTCAGAGGGAAAGCTGCCGGAGAGAACGAGGCTTCCGGGATGTGCTGCTGCTGCAGGGAGGTGAGTTGTGCTGTGTGCCTGCATGTGTATGTGGTGCTGTGCGGGTGTGTGTGAGAGTTATACGGTGCTGTGTGTGTGAGAGTGATACGGTGCTGTGTGTGTGTGATGAGATGCTATGTGAGTGAGTGATGCGGACCGGTGGTGTGTGTGTGTGTGGGGTGGTGAGAGGCAATGATGGAGGTGATGGGCAATGATATTGGTGGGGGAAGCAATGATGGAGGTGATGGGCAATGATGGCAGTGGGGAAGACAATGATGGAGGTGATAATAATAATAATAATACATTTTATTTCTATAGCGCCGACATATTCCGCAGCACTTTACATTTCAGAGGGGATTTGTACAGACAATATACATTACAACATAACAATAATCACATAGATTATAACAAATACCAAGAGGAATGAGGGCCCTGCTCGTAAGCTTATAGTCTATGAGGAAAGAGGTAGACACAAAAGGTGGGTGGTAACAGTTGCCCTGATTGTATGGACCAGCCATAATGTTAAGTGTGTAACAGTACTGACGCGGAGGGCTAATAGATGCATAAAGCATGTGGGAACATGATGCGGGGAACCTGGTTATGGTAAAACGTTTGGCTGTGCCACACAGGGATAGATTAGGTTAATGTGTTGAGGCGATAGGCCAGTCTGAAAAAATGCGTTTTCAGGGAACGCTTAAAATTGTGGGGATTGGGGACTAATCGTATTGACCTGGGAAGTGCAATCCAAAGAATTGGCTCAGCACGTGTAAAGTCTTGGAGACGGGAGTGGGAGGTTCTGATTATTGAGGATGCTAACCTCAGGTCATCAGCAGAGCGGATGGCGCGGGTAGGGTGGTATACTGAAACAAGGGAGGAGATGTAGGGTGGTGCTGAGCCATGGAGGACTTTGTGGGTGAGGATAATAAGTTTGTACTGAATTCTGGAGAGGATGGGTAGCCAGTGTAATGACTGGCACAAGGTAGAGGCATCGGTGTAACGATTGGTGAGGAATATTATCCTGGCTGCAGCATTCAAGACAGATTGGAGAGGGGAGAGTTTGGTAAGAGGGAGACCGATTAGAAGAGAGTTACAATAGTCCAAACGAGAATGAATAAGAGAAACAGTAAGAGTTTTTGCAGAGTCAAAAGTAAGAAAAGGTCGAATTCTAGAGATGTTTTTGAGATGCAGATGACAAGAGCGAGCCAGTGATCGAATGTGGGGGGCGAAGGAAAGCTCAGAGTCAAGTATGACCCCAAGACAGCGGGCGTGTTGCTGGGGAGTAATAGTGGAACCACAGACAGAAATGGCAATCTCGGGTATAGGTACATTAGTAGAGGGAGGAAACACAAGGAGTTCAGTTTTTGACAGGTTCAGTTTCAGATATAGTGAGGACATGATGTTAGACACAGCATTTAGACATTTAGACAATCGCCAGTGTTTTCTAGAAAGGCTGGCGTGATGTCAGGAGAAGAAGCGTATAATTGGGTGTCATCAGCATAGAGATGGTACTGGAAACCAAATCTACTGATTGTTTGACCAATAGGGGCAGTGTACAAGGAGAAGAGGAGGGGGCCTAGAACCGATCCTTGAGGAACCCCAACAGTAAGGGGAAGGTGAGAGGAGGAGGAGCCAGCAAAAGATACAGTAAAGGAGCCGTCAGAGAGATAGGAGGAGAACAAGGAGAGAACCGTGTCCTTGAGGCCAATGGAACGGAGCATAGTGAAGAGGAGCTGATGATCCACAGTGTCGAATGCTGCAGAGAGATCCAAGAGAATTAGCATGGAGTAATGACCATTTGATTTAGCTGTTAGTAGATCATTAGAGACTTTAGTGAGGGCAGTTTCAGTAGAGTGTAAAGAGCGGAAACCGGATTGGAGAGGGTCGAGAAGAGAGTTATCAGAGAGATAGCGGATCAAATGGGAGTGGACCAGGCGTTCCAGGAGTTTAGAGATGAAGGGAAGATTAGAGACAGGTCTATAGTTAGCGGCACAGTTTTGGTCGAGGGATGGTTTTTTAAGTAGTGGATGTATGATGGCATGCTTAAATGAGGAGGAAAAGATACCAGAAGAGAGAGAGGTTAAATATTTTAGTTAGGTGAGGGGTGACAGCAGGGGAAAGGGACTGGAGGAGATGTGACGGAAATGGGTCACTGGTGCAAGTGGTTGGGCGAGAAGATGCAAGGAGCCTGCTTACTTCTTCTGTGACTGGTTCAAAATCAGAGAGTGAGCTAGATGCAGTGGGGGATGGAGGACAGTGCATGGTATGAGGTGATTGGGAGATAATTTCCTGTCGAATCTGGTCAATTTTTTCTTTGAAGTATTTGGCCACATCGTCAGCTCGGAGCTCCATGGTTGGGGCCTGTACGGTGATGTCACGGTGGTTGGGCAATGGTTGTCACGGTGGTAACTGACCACAACCCTCTGAGCTGGTTGCACACAGTGTCTGGAACCAATGGAAGGTTGCTCCGCTGGAGCCTTGCCCTTCAACAGTAAGATTTTACGGTACAACACAAACAGGGCAGTGAACATGGTAATGCCGATGGGTTGTCCCGCCAGGGCGAACCCGCTGAGGTGCGCATGGCCGATTACCAAGAGGTAATGCCTCCGTAGCGCCCTCTAAAGGGGGGAGGTGTAATGTACTGTAGATATGTTTCTGGAACCTTCTAGAAGGTCCCTTTGTCACACAGCTGCAGCCCCCCCTCCTTATCAGCTCTGAGCTTGCTGGTAACATGAAACCGTCCACTTCCTCTCGAAGTCACTCCATCCCCTCTCCATGCAGCAGCTAAGTGGAAAAGATGTTCCTTTGTTTAAAGCCAGGGGCTTGAATGCAGCTATGGGAAGTATTAAAACAATTCATATCGCGGAAACCATACACAGCAGAGATATAATAAACATATCACCGTGTAGGCAATGAAGCCAGCTGTCTAAACCCCTAAGTTTCACGATTCTCGGACTTCTAGAAATTGAGATATGAATTTCTCCCATATGGAGTGTCCTATCTAGTGCATTCTTGATGTTTTCTTGTTGGGTTCGTTACACTGGGAAACATGATACCCTTGGTGAGTTCATGCGAGCTTCACCCATTAAGATATGGTTATCATAACTTTTTTAGTTAAGTTGTAACTGAGAGAGTAAGGGGGTTGGACCTCCCCAGACCGCCCATTTCTGGAGGTTACAGACCCTAGACTATAGGTATTCCCTAGCAAATTCCAGTCAGTTGGAGCTACAGAGTCCGTGCTGACAAGAACCCCCAGATGAGTGGAGACGTGTGGCTCCGCCTTCTCCCTCCACATGGTCTGCCTGATACCGACTGAACACATGTGAGTGTTACTTTCTGTCTTTTAATCTCTTTGTTTTATATTTGTATTGTACATATTTAATGTCTCAACTTTATAGCAACTTTATCTGTATAATCACTGCCCTTTTGGGAATAAATGATAAAATTCTATTAGTTTGCCTCCATGCTCTAAGAAACGAACTATGCGCCTTTTTTAGATAATCGCTACTAATTTGGGGTTTGTCACGGACCCTCTTAATTAACTCTGTGATTAAGTAAAGCGTGGCTGGTGGCAGCGTGGTGTGCATGGCTGGCTCGGCTAGCTGGCAGTACAGATGGGTCTTACATGCTGAATGAGGGGCTGCAGCCACAGCATTGATAATTCCCTTACTGCAGTAGTCTAGTGACCCGTGCACAACAAGCAGCCCATCCGGCGACTAATTATCCTATGTGCAGTTCCCTGACTGACCTGAGGGTAAAGGGGGCCGCCGGAGAGCTGCGAGTTCTACAGTGGAACTGAGAAAGTGGGATATACATAAATCCCCGCAGTTCTTGGAAGGTTGGTAGCAGTGGTGGGGCATCCAAAATACCCCCCTGCGGTAAATTGTTAGAGCAAGATTAGCTTGCTGTATTTTGTCACGTGGTGCCGGTGGTGGGATAACTAAGATAAGCCCCCACTGTGCCTGTGATAGCCGTGTGCCGGCAGTGCATCACGTCCCTCCGTCCGCTGACCTGCTGGTGCCAGTGGTGGGGTCATGACGTTTTGGTGGCACAGGGTCCGCCGTTCGTCACAATTTGGTGGCAGCGGCGTGACTCCTGCTTGCGTTCATCACATATTGTTGATGGCAATGATGGCAGTGGGGGAGACAATGATTTAGGTGATGGGCAATGATATTGGTGGGGGAAGCAATGATGGAGGTGATGGGCAATGATATTGGTGGGGGGAGGCAATGATGGAGGTGATGGACAATGATATTGGTGGGGGAGGCAATAATGGAGGTGATGGCAAATGGTGGTGGTGGGGGATGCAATAATGGAGGTGATGGGCAATGATGGCGGTGGGGAGGCAATGATGGAGGTGATGGACAATGATGGAGGTAATGGGCAATGATGGCGGTGGAGGAGACAATGATGGAGGTGATGGGCAATGATATTGGTGGGGAAGCAATAATGGAGGTGATGGGCAATGATGGTGGTGGGGAGGCAATGATGGAGGTGATGGGTAATGGAGGTGATGGACAATGATGGAGGTAATGAGCAATGATGGCAGTGGGGGAGACAATGATGGAGGTGATGGGCAATGATATTGGTGGGGGAGGCAATAATGGAGGTGATGGGCAATGATGGAGGTGATGGGTAATGATGGAGGTGATGGACAATGATGGAGGTAATGGGCAATGATGGCGGTGGGAGAGGCAATGATGGAGGTGCTGGGCAATGATGGTGGGGGAGGCCATGATGGAGATGATGGGCAATGATTGGTGGGGAGGCAATGATGGAGGTGATGGGCAATGATGGAGGTGGGGGAGGCAATGATTGAGGAGGGGGAGGCAATAATGGAGGTGACGGACAATGATGGTGGTGGGGAGAGGCAATAATGAAGGTGATGGGCAATAATGGCAGTGGGGGAGGCAATCATGGAGGTGATGGGCAATGATGGCGGTGGGGGAGTCAATGATGGAGGTGATGAAACAGACAATGATGGTGGGGAGGAGGCAATGATTGAGGTGATGGAATGGGCAGTGATGGGGTGGTGGGGAAGAATGATAGGGGTGGTGGGGGAGAAGGAAATGATGGAGGTGGTGATGAGGACAATGATGGGGGTGGAGAGGGGCTGCATTATACTTTATGAGGGGGCTACATTATATTCTGATGGGGACTGCATTATTCTCAGGGGACTACATTATATTCTCGGGGGGCTACATCATACTATATGAGGGGGATACAGTATACTCTATGGGGGGCTGCATTTTATTTTGTGATGGGGCTGCATTATTCTCTCAGGGACTACATTATATTCTGGGGGAGCTACTGTATATGAGGGGGCAGCATTATGCCCTATTAGGGGGCTACAGTATACTCTATGGGGAGGCTGCATTGTATTCTGTGTCGGTGCTGCATTATACTATATGAGGGGGGCTGCATTATGCCCTATGTGGGTGCTACATGATATTCTATGGTGGGGACTGTGTTATACCTTATGAGGGGGTTGCATTATATTTTGTGGGGTGCTGCATTATACCCTATGAGGTGGGCTGC
Organism: Dendrobates tinctorius; assembly: GCF_039654945.1. Lineage (NCBI taxonomy): Eukaryota > Metazoa > Chordata > Amphibia > Anura > Dendrobatidae > Dendrobates > Dendrobates tinctorius. The sequence continues at coordinate 22,138,812 of NW_027361743.1, read as the reverse complement.
AATATATTTTATGAGGGAGGTTACATTAAAATCTATGAGAGAGGCTACATTATATTCTATGAGGGGGCTACCCCTCTATGATTCTACCCAACCCCTGCTACATAATTAAGACGTGTACTACCTGTTATTATACCCTGATATTAGTGTGTTTTACCTCACAATTGGTGGTCTTGTATTTATTTCTATGTAGCTACATAGTGGGCCCCAAGAATGATTTTCTCTGGTGGGCCCAGGTGCTCCAGTCTGACACTGTGCACAACCACCTGCAATTTCTCTTTTTGTATCAGTTTTTACACACACCGTACACAATGAGACCTAATCCACTCACTACACAAATTTTCTGGTGCACACACAGCACAAAGCAGGTACACTTCTTCCTGACTCCTCACACTCCCATTAGGTCTTCAGCCACCCATCTCTTACTATGTCATGCCTTAATAGCCACATCCATAGTCAGACATGGATTGCCCTCTCACCAAGCACTCCACTCACTTCAGTGCCATATATGTGCATATATGTGACAACTCCCTATCAATCTGGCCATTTGTGTGTGGGAGAACTATTTTTATTATGCCAGACGTACTATTGCTTTGTTCAGTAAGTCAATGGACAAGAGCCATTGTTTCATGCGAGACTGTCCAATGACCTTTTATGTATGCTAATTTGTGGAATGCCTGCTGATTACGGATTGCATCATCACCCTGCAGTGTTACAAATCTGCATCACTTGGAGGACAACTAGGCAGACTAATGGAACAATTGAACAATGAGGGAACAGCCATAACTACCTCCCTCCAAGCTGAGGGTTGTAAAAAGGCCCTGCTCCTGTCACCGGTGTGATTCTACAGGTTGTCATCCCAGGGACCTTGGTTCCAGCTGGTGGAATACAGATCTACTCCACTGAGCTCACAAAGTTGTTTAGATAGCCCAGGTTGGGACAATCAGGTCACCTGGCCACATGCCTTCCTGCAACTTCCTAAGCTTACTGTTACCTCCTCTCTGTGAGTTCCTGCCAAAAGCAAAGTGCTGATTGGGATAATTGGCCCTAGATGCCGTGAAGTCAAGGTGGTTCTAATCCCTGGCAAGCCAGTTGTACATTTGTACCGTCTTGTGTCCTTGCTGGGAATGTATTATATCCTTATAACTGTTGGTGACCCAATAAATTCTTCCCGTAGTGTGTTAACATCACCCTATGCTGTTAGAGTAGTGTCCTGCCCACTGGGGAATGAGTATGGGTATTCAGTGGGATGAGCCCCAGCCCGTGTGGTCTTTCTAAAGACAGCCAGACCAGCAGGTGAGATAACCCACTGACCCTCGTGTCTCCACAACATGTCGTACCAAAAATCATTGAACTCCTGGTGAAACAGACTGATGATACAGCCCAAGGAGATCAGAGAACATCAGCACAAATTAATACACATAGCAAGGGCTGGAACAAGGTTTGGGAACACTTCTTATGACACCATCTTATAGGTTGAAATTAAAAGTCTTCACAGAGAGTATGGAGCTTGCACCTACAAAGACAAGAGCATGTATGGAAAACTGTTTCCCATCTTGGGCTACGTTTGGTGGATATATGTTTAAAGTAGTGGATTGGATGCAGATAAGTAGAATAACAAAAGTTGTAATGTTAATTGAAGATCGAATCACCTAATAAAGGGAAGATTTTGTAGTGGAATTAGGCTTTGAGTGTGGAACCAGCAGAGTACCAACCTGCGGATATCCTCTCATTCTCAAAGGGAACCACCGAAGCGTTTCAACCTGAACATTCCGCCTCATCCTAAGTTTTAATGTCAACATCAAAAAATTACTTATATAGTCAATATACTAAGAATGAGTGTTTCCACCCAGCTATTGTCCTATTCTATGGCCATTATTTGATGTAAGGTAAGGGTTCCTCTGAAAGCTTTTATGCTTTTTTACGATTACACATGTCTCATATATAGTTTTTATATACATTTTAAATAATTTCCAGCTTCAGACACTAGTTTTACTTTCAAAGAGTGAATATTACCCTTTAAAGGGAATCTGTCACCATAATTTTGCTACCCCATCCAAGAGCTGCATGATGTAGAGCAGAGACCCTGTTTCCAGCTATGTCTCATTTACTCATTTAGTTTGGATATAATCCCTTTTTTATCTTATGAGTTCTCTGAATGCTGAGCTCTGCTTAACCCCGCCCCCACATCACTGATTAGCATCTTTCTGTGTATACTGTTCATAGGCAGTGTTGGAAAGCTGCCAATCATTGGCTGAAGCATTGTTGGATTATCTGGCAGCAGGTTTACTAGTCCTGCTGATAAAACAGGGATTTTATCAAAGCTATCACAAGAAGCCCAGTAAGTGACACATCACTGGAATCAGGGAGTCTGCCTCTACATCATATTGCTCTCAGATTAGGAGACAAATTCTGATCACAGTGTCCCTTTAACCCCTTAAGCCCCAAGGGTGGTTTGCACGTTCATGACCGGGCCAATATTTACAATTCTGACCACTGTCCCTTTATGAGGTTATAACTTTGAAACGCTTGCATGGATCCCGGTGATTCTGACACTGTTTTTTCGTGACATATTGTACTTCATGTTAGTTGTAAAATTTCATTCATATAACTTGCGTTTATTTGTGAAAAAAATGGAAATTTGGCGAAAATTTTGAAAATTTCGCAATTTTCCAAATTTGAATTTTTATGCCCTTAAATCACAGAGATACAGCACACAAAAAACTTAATAAATAACATTGCCCACATGTTTACTTTACATCAGCACAATTTTGGAACCAAAATTTTTTTTTGTTAGGAAGTTATAAGGGTTAAAAATTGACCAGCGATTTCTCATTTTTGCAACACCATTTTATTTTTACGGACCACATCACATTTGAAGCCACTTTGAGGGGTCTATATGATAGAAAATACCCAAAAGTGACACCATTCTAAAAACTGCACCCCTCGAGGTGCTCAAAACCACATTCAAGAAGTTTATTAACCCTTTAGGTGCGTCACAGGAATTTTTTGAATATTTTTAAAAAAATGAACATTTAACTTTTTTTCACAAAAAAAAACTTCAGGTTCAATTTTTTTTATTTTACCAAGGGTAACAGGAGAAATTGGACTTCAAAAGTTATTGTGCAATTTGTCCTGAGTACGCTGATGCCTGATATGTGGGGGGGAACCACTGTTTCGGCGCATGGCAGACCTCAGAAGGGAAGGAGCGCCGTTTGACTTTTTCAATGCAAAATAGGCTGGAATTAAGATCGGACGCCATGTCACGTTTGGAGAGCCCCTGATGTACCTAAACAGTGGAAACCCCCCACAAGTGACCCCATTTTGGAAACTAGACCCCCCAAGGAACTTATCTAGATATGTGGTGATAACTTTGAACCCACAAGGGCTTCACAGAAGTTTATAACGTACAGCGGTACAATTAAAAATATCATATTTTTTCCACAAAAATGATCTTTTCACCCCCAATTTTTATTTTTCCAAGGGTAACAGGACCCCAAAAGTTATTGTGCAATTTGTCCTGAGTACACTGATACCCCATATGTGGGGGTAAACCACTATTTGGGCGCATGGCAGAGCTCGGAAGGGAAGCAGCGCCATTTGACGTTTTTGGCTGGAATTGAGATCGGACATCATGTCGTGATTGGAAAACCCCTGATGTACCAAAACAGTGGAAACCCCCCATAAATGACACCATTTTGGAAACTAGACCCCCCAAGGAACTTATCTAGATGTGTGGTGAGAACTTTGAACCCCCAAGGGCTTCACAGAAGTTTATAACATACAGCCATACAATTAAAAAATCATATTTTTTCCACAAAAATGATCTTTTCACCCTCAATTCTTATTTTTCCAATGGTAACAGGACCCTAAAAGATATTGTGCAATTTGTCCTGACCGCGCTGATACCCAACATGTGGGGGTAAACCACTATTTGGGCGCATGGCAGAGCTCGGAAGGGAAGCAGCACCATTTGACGTTTTTGGCTGGAATTGAGATCGGACACCATGTCGCGTTTGGAAAGCCCCTGATGTGCCTAAACAGTGGAAACCACCCACAAATGACACCATTTTGGAAACTAGACACCCCAAGGAACTTATCTAGATGTGTGGTGAGCACTTTGAACCCCCAAGGGCTTCATAGAAGTTTATAACGCCCGGGCGTGAAAATAAAAAAATCGTATTGTTTCTACAAACATGATCTTTTAGTCACCAATTTTTTTATTTTCCCAAGGGTACAAGGAGAAATTGGACCCCAAAAGTTGTTGTCCAATTTGTCCTGAGTACACTGACACCCCATATGTGGGAGAAAACTACTGTATGGGCACACGTCGGGGCTCGGAAGGGAAGTAGTGACGTTTTGGAATGCAGACTTTGATGGAATGCTCTGCGGGTGTCATGTTGCCTTTGGAGAGCCCCTAATGTACCTAAACAGTGGAAACCCCCCACAAATAACCTGATTTTGGAAACTAGACCCCCTAAGGAACTTATCTAGATGTGTGGTGAGCACTTTGAACCCCCAAGGGCTTCACAGAAGTTTATAATGCCCAGGCATGAAAATAAAAAAATAATATTTTTTCCACAAATATGATCAATTAGTCTCCAATTTTTTTATTTTCCCAAGGGTAACAGGAGAAATTGGACCACAAAAGTTGTTGTCCAATGTGTCCTGAATACGCTGATACCCCATATGTGGGAGAAAACTACTGTATGGGTACACGTCAGGGCTCTGAAGGGAAGTAGTGACGTTTTGGAATGCAGACTTTGATGGATTGGTCTGCGGGTGTCATGTTGTGCGTGTGGAGAGCCCCTGATGTACCTAAACTATTGAAACTCCCCACAAGTGACCCCATTTTGGAAACTAGACCCCCTAAGGAACTTATCTAGATGTGTGGTGAGCACTTTGAACCCCCAAGTGCTTCACAGAAGTTTATAACGCCTGGGCGTGAAAATAAAAAATCATTTTTTTCCACAAAAATGATATTTTTGCCCCCAATTTTTTATTTTCCTAAGGGTAACAGGAGAAATTGGATGCCAAAAGTTGTTTTGCAATTTGTCCTGAGTATGCTGATACCCTATATGTGGGGGTAAAACACTGTTTGGGCGCATTACAGAGCTTGGAAGGGAAGGAGCACCATTTGACTTTTTCAACGCAGAATTGACTGGAATTGAGATCAGACGCCATGTTGCATTTGGAGAGCACCTGATGTGCCCAAACAGTGGAAACCCCCAATTCTAACTCCAACCCTAACCCCAACACACCCCTAACCCTAATCTCAGCCCTAACCCTAGCCCTAACCCTAACCCTAATGGGAAAATGGAAATACATTTTTTTTTATTTTATTATTTTTCCCTAACTAAGGGGGTGATAACGGGGGGTTTGATTTACTATTTATGGCGGTTTTTATGTTTGGCAGCTGTCACACGCTAAAAGACGCTTTTTATTGTAAAAATAGTTTTTGCGCCACCACATATTGAGAGCTATAATTTTTCCATATTTTGACCCACCGAGTCATGGAAGGTCTTATTTTTTGCGGGACGAGTTGACGTTTTTATTGGTACCATTTTCGGGCACATGACATTTTTGATCGCTTTTTATTCCGATTTTTGGGACGCAGAATGAACAAAAACCAGCGTTTCATGAATTTCTTTTGGGGGGTGCGTTTACACCATTCCGCGTGCGGTAAAATTGATAAAGTGGTTTTATTCTTCAGGTCAGTACGGTTACAGCGATACCTCATTTAGGTCTTTTTTTATGTTTTGTCGGTTTTATGCAATGAAAACTATTTTATATAAAAAATAATTAATTTTGCATCGCTTTATTCTGTGAGCTATAACTTTTTTATTTTTTGCGGATGATGCTGTATGGCGGCTTGTTTTTTGCGGGACAAGCTGACGTTTTCAGAGGTACCATGGATATTTATATGCGTCTTTTTGATCGCGCGTTATTGCACTTTTTATTCGGTGGTATGATAATAAATAATTATTTTTTGCTTCGTTTTTTATTTTTATTTTTTAAGGGGTTCGTTAAAGGGGTTAACTAATGGGATAGTTTTATAGGGCAGGTCATTACGGACGCGGCGATACCTAATATGTGTACTTTTATTGTTTGTTTGTTTTTATTTTCAAAAAAAGAATTTATTGGGGAATTTATTTAGCGATTTTTTTAAAATTATTTTTACACTTTTTTTTTTTTTTTTAACTTTATTACATTGTCCCAGGTGGGACATCTCTGTCCTGTGAGATATCTCTGATCTGTCACATCACAGATCACTGTGACAGATCTGCGATCTGTCAAAGGCACTGCTGCAGACTTCCTCATGCCTGCGCTTTGCAGGCAGTGAGGAAGTCAGCTCCCTACAGGCCCCCGAAGGTCCCCGTCGCCATCTTGGATCCGGGGGCCTGTAGGGAAAGAGCCCCCCGCAGCAGCGCTGCACATTGCGCTGCAGTGGGGGGCTAAGGGAAGCACGGAGGGAGCTCCCTCCCTGCCGATGCTTCCCTTTAACCCCCCGGTACACCGCGATCGTGTTTGATCACGGTGTACAAGGGGTTAACGTGTCGGGGGCGGTCCATGACCACCCCTGACACATTGTGCCGGGTGTCAGCTGTGATAATCAGCTGAGACCCGGCCGCGATCAGCGGCGCTCACCACGTGGGCGCCGCTGATCGCTATGACGTACTATCCTGTCCCTGGGAATTAAGTCCCAAGGCACATGGATGGGATAATACGTCTGCTGGCAGAAAGGGGTTAATCTCTTAACGTCCAATGACGGACACAGTCCGTCATTGAACGCCTTCCCCGTTTAGTGCAGGCTCCGGCGATGACCCCGCACCTTTTCCGGCACATGACAGCTGATATGATCAGCTGACATGTTCCTAAAACTACAACGGGTGGAATCGCGATTCACCCACGGCTGTTAACATGTTAAATGCCACTGTTAAAAGCTGACAGCGGCATTTAATATGCACGAGCGGGAAGCGCGTCATTAACTCCTCCCATCGGCGCCCGTGTCACATGACCGCGGGTCGCCGATGGGTTGGCATGACAACCCGGGGTCAGCAGGAGACCCCTGTGGTTGTCATTGCTGCATCGCTATGAGCGCCGCCTGGTGTTCGGCACTCATAGCAAGTGAGCATATCTGCTACATAGAGCAAGGCTGCAGCCCTGCTGTATGTAGCAGCGGCGATCGGACAAGTATAGCTGCTGGTCTCCCATGGAGACTACTGAAGCAAGTAAAAAGTAAAAAAAAAATTATTTAAAAAATATTAAAAAAATAAAAATATATAAAAGTTCAAATCACCCCCCTTTCTCCCCATTCAAAATAAAACAATAAGCAAAGAATCATATACACACATATTTGGCATTGCCATGTTCAGAATCGCCCGATCTATCAATTTTAAATAAGAATTAATCCCATCGGTAAACGGCGTAGCGGGAAAGAAAATCAAAATGCCAGAATTACGTTTTTTTGGTCATTGCAACATTGCAATAAAATGCAATAACGAGCGATCAAAAGAACTCTGCACCAAAATGGTATCAGCTCGGCGCGCAAAAAATAAGCCCTCTCTCAACCCCATATCACAAAAAATGGAGACACTGCGGGTCTCAGAAAATGGCAACTTTTTTCTTTCTTTACAAACTTTGGAATTTTTTTTCACCACTTAGATATAAAAGAACCTAGACATGTTTGGTGTCTATGAACTCGTAATGACCTGGAGAATCATAATGGTGGGTCAGTTTTAGTATTTAGTGAACCTAGTAAAAAAAAAAAGCCAAACAAAAAACAAGTATGGGATTGCACTTTTTTTTTTGCAATTTCACCGCACTTGGAATTTTTTTTCCCGTTTTCTATTACATGGACATGGTAAAACCAATGGTGTCGTTCAAAAGTACAACTCGTCCCGCAAAAAACATGCCCTTGCATTGCCATATTGACGGAAAAATATAAACGTAAGGCTGAGTTCACACGTGGCGTTTTTTTCGCGTTTCTGCGGCGGTTTTAACCGCGCGATTTTGCCGCGAAAATGCGAAAAATAAGCATCCCATGCATTCCTACGGGATTCCGCAATGCTGTGCTAATGCTGCGGTTTTTACCGCGGCGGAATTGCTTCACGGTAAAAACCGCAGCATGCTCATTAATTTGCGGAATCGCGGCGATCCCGCACCCATAGGAATGCATTTTTCCGCTTACTTCCCGCATGTGGCTGTGCACACCATGCGGAAAGTAAGCAGAACAATTGCGGATGGTACCCACGGTCCGGAGGAGAGGGTCCTCCGGGCTTTGGGTACCATATCCCTGTAAAAAATAGAATTTAAAATAAAAAATATTATTATTCTCACCTTCCGGCGTCCCGCGCAGCCTTCCCGCTTCTCTCCACGCTTCCGGTCCCAGTAATCCTTTGCGAAAATGCCCGCGATGGCATCCGTTCTCGCGGGATCGCGAAGTCTCGCGGTCATTCGCGCGACGTCATCGTGAATTACCGCGAGACATCGTGATCCCGCGAGAACGGACGTCATCGCGGGCATTTTCGCAAAGGATTACTGGGAACGCCTGCGCGGGACGTCGGAAGGTAACAATAACACCATTTTTTATTTTTTTTTACATTCTATCTTTTACTACTGATGCTGCATAGGCGGCCTCAGTAGTAAAAAGTTGGTCACACTCGTCAAACACTGTGTTTGACGAGTGTGACCAACCTGTCAATCAGTTCTCCAAGCGATGCTCCAGATCGCATGGAAAACGCTAGCATTTTGCAAGCTAATTACGCTTGCAAAATGCTAGTTTTTCCGCGGGAAAATCGCGGGAATTTAAAATGCGATTTTCCCGCGGAATGGAATTCCGGAATTCTCGCGGTAATTTCCGCGAGAGTTCCGGTACGTGTGCACTTAGCCTTACGGCTCTGGGAAGAAGGGGAGAGAAAAATGAAAATGCAAAACCAAAAATAGCGCTGGTCGTTAAGGGGTTAAACAGACGTGTAAATTCTCTGCAGGTGTCTACAGTGATTGCGGCTTCTTTAGGCCTCTACATCTGTTACATTCCCATTAGCAGGTCTTTTCCATGGCTCCTCATATTTAGCACTTGGTGTACCTTTAATTGGTATATTATTCTGGATCATATCTGTCCTCGCTGCTGCTTCCCACCGATCGGCAGTAATTACAGAGATTTCTTTTTAGAGCAGTGGTCATTATGCCTCCGCTCTCCCTAGGAGGGTGTTCAGCCGGCTCCAGTCAAACCTATATTTTACACTGAATCACTATCATTAACAAATTTGAAGCTAATGATAATATTCAGAACATGTTTTATATTTCATTACAGGAATACTTACATGCCAGCCTCTTATCTGTGCAGCAAATGAGGGAGAGCAAATTCATAATATACAAGTGGGGTCCACGTCAGACGATGCACCCCGTGTGATTCCTTGTGATTGTCACTACTGTCCCTGGGCATAATTTGACCCTAAAGCATGTGGATGAGGGCAGAGACTAATGTGAATACTATACAATCCATGCACATTAGCAGAACAGTATATTGGGAAAAAAAAAACTCTAAGAACACACAGAGGTTCTTTTTTACATGGATGTCAAAAGTTTGCATGAACACAAACTTAGAGATAGTTCACATTGAATTTTTTACGTGGATTCTTTAGCAGATTCTGTAACAAAATCCAAATAAAAAGAAACCTTCTAAATGCTCTTTGATGAAATGATCGCTTGCTTGTAGTGGGAAAACACACCTACAGTGTGCACAGTGTTTTCAGACTGGAATAAAAAGCGTGCATGGTGCACCCTTGGTGTGGCCAAGAGTTTGGTGCACAGATAAACCTCCATATTTGCATATTAGGGCTCTTCCTCTACTCATAATTAACAGTGCTTCCTTCCCAGAATGAGTGCTGTCTGAAAGCTGCCGGCGTGTGTGATATAGAAGGGTTAATGTTTTTCCTTCTCTTGCTAGAATTTGTTTGTATATTGTTGTAGCCTTATAGTCTCCGATTCAAGGATTTTATACTTTTTATCTCATATGCAATGTTTTCAAGAGTCTGCAAAAGCATGTTTTGGGTATATAGTAAATAGAGTCATCATGACCTGGGTAACAGGGGGGGCTACATGAGATACTTTGAGTTACATTGCTGTAAATGGTATAAAATACTGAATTCTTGGGTGAATAAACAGAAAAGTGACTTCCTCACAACCAGTGTGTATTTTTCTCTTAATTCGGCCCCACTGGTGATCCGGCAAATCTGACTTTGGGTCAGAACGAATCAGCTACAATATGTGTGGGGCCAAACAGTTGTTGAGCGTGTTCTCCTATCTTCTGAGGCAGTTGTGGCATGGCAACTGGTCATGTGATGGATGGGCGGTATGTATCGCAGAGGTGGGTGGCCCTGTGATGGAAGTCTGGGCGTGTTTTGCTCAGCAGGTCTACTGCTGAGGGTTAGTTATACATTAGGAGGCTTCCAGGTGACTTGCAGAGATGGGTGGGTCCAGTTACCTACATACTCACCCAAGGGATCTGTGTCTGAATACCCAAGATGAAGCCTGTATGTAGTTGTGTATGTTTAAGGACCTGCGGTGATGTCATGATCACCTGACCAGTGCATGTGACCTTATCTCACCTGTGGGAGTGGTTAAGGCAACCTAATGGAGGCTGTGTATGTGGCACATGTGGCAGTGCTGGCTAGTCTGAGCCAGAGGAAGGAGGGCTATGAGACACCTCCGGAGTGGGCAATCTGACAACCGTGAGTGTTACTGACCGGGGTCAGTGAGAGACGTAGTGGGATACCTCTGAGGATAAGAGGTATCCGGGAACCTGTGTGGCTGACACCAACAGGTAATGGACAGGGATCCGTGGTATGCTGACCGGGGTCAGAAAGACTGTGTTTAGGCTATAGAGTCTGTCCACAGGCCTGACGGAGCCCAGCCCTGTTTATGGACATTGTTATTTTGTTTTGCTGGATCTAAAGGCTGTTTTACTTTGTGTTTGTGCTGCTGGGAATATGGAGCAATAAACCCAGGTGAACTTTTAAAGAAAATTTGAGTCCTCCTGCATGTTATATCGCTGCCGAGCAAGTAAACCCCAACCCGCTAGTGATTGCTACGCCACACAGTGTATCCAACCCAACCCTACACACACTGGCAACATTCAGACAGTGCTCTCTCTGGGAAGCAAGCGCTATCAATCAGAAGCAAGAGATGGGACCCAACATGCAAATGAGGAGGCCTAATGGTGCACCAAACTCTTGGCCACGCCAAGGGTGCACTGAAGCCTTCTCATTTCCAAATGAATGAAAATGTATTTTATGAGGCAGGGTACCAGTAACAAGTACAGTGGTAGTATGGTTGTTATAGGGACTGAGTCAAAAACAACACTGCATAGCCAATTTTATATGCATTTTGAGGGTGAGGGATTCCCTTTAAGTGATAGGTGTCTACAGCTCTTTATTCTTATATGAAGACATCAGCTGCACTCACTGTGAACTGCAGTCATAATAATCTTCAAAACAATCATGAATAGAACAAAAAATGTTATTGACGGGATTGGGGGGGAAATTGTCAAAAAAAATTGGGATGGTTGGCAACCCTGTCTGTAGTAGGAAAACAAAGCTCCGGCTCTTCATGTCTCTGGTCAGCCTAAGGCTTTATATTCAATCATTTGAACAGAAGCAGCTGTCAGGTGCAATAATATATGGGCTTATGCCGTATTTATTGAGATTTTCGGAATAACCTTTACTGCAAGATGGAAAATGCACATTTATATTCATATGTTAAGGGTTTTACATTCCAGAAGCTGCTATTATTTCTAAACTTACCATCACTGTAACTATACAGTGTTGGCAGGAGCATGTTCCTGTAGAGCAGGAAACAGTAGGATGCAGCTGCCAATCAGGTAGGCACACTCCGAATTTAGTGGGTTCAACGTCTGTTGACATCATGAGACAGAAAGGCCTGGTTTGCTGTCTTTATGTTTGAAGAATTTGAAAAGGATTCTTTGTGGTTCTCAAGAGTGGAGTAATCTGAGGATCAGAGGAAAAGTATAATAAAAACACGTCATCACTTCTGAATTTTTCACCCAGTCCTGGTTTTGGCTTACAAATACTGATGAAAAATCCTGACCAAATACTGAACGTGTGAACAGCGTCGGTCTGGCCTGGAGGGGTACCGGGGATTCTGCGGTTTTAAGGGGCGCGGGCCCTTTAAAAGCGCAGGCCGCTGCTATGTGCAGGGTCGCACGCTCACAGCGTTCATAAGCTGAACCGCTGCGGCGCACGTCCCGATGGATACAGGCAAGTGTGCGCCCGGCGTATGACATCAGTGTCATGTGCCGGGCGCACACATTCACCAGCCTCTGCTATGTCGGCAGCCATTTTAGAATGAGTGCGCCAGCATGCAGAGGAGGAGGAGGACGCCACCGCCGGGAGCACAGGCAAGTAAGAGCAATGTTTTTTTTTTCTTCTTTCTCTCTCTTTCATACGGGGAAGGGGCTAGGATGGATATATATATGGGGGAAAGGGCCAGGATGGATATATATACGGGGGGAAGGGGCCAGGATGGATATATATACAGGGGAAGGGGGAAGGGGCAAGGATGGATATATACGGGGAGAAGGGGCCAGGATGGATATATATACGGGGGAAGGGGCCAGGATGGATATATATACAGGGGAAGGGGCCAGGATGGATATATATATGGGGGAAGGAGCCAGGATGGATATATATACAGGGGGAAGGGGCCCAGGATGGATACATATACAGGGGGAAGAGGCCAGGATGCATATATACAGTATACTGTATGGGGGGAAGGGGTCCAGGATGGATATATATCCATGAACTCTTTATGCATCAAATGGCCAAGTTCTCCAAAAAATATGACATAGTTGTCATGGGAGATTTCAACTATCCTGACATTTGTTCGGAATCTCTCTCAGCAAAACTAACAGGTCAAGGAAATTCTTATCCTCTCTTGCTGACAACTTTATCTTTCAAAAGGTAGGGGAGAAAACAAGGGGAACTGCTACCTTGGATCTAATCCGTATAAACAGGGAGGAAATGGTTGAGGAGGTAAAAGTGGCTGGGACCCTAGGAGGTAGCGACCATGCTATTTTAGAGTTTTGGATAACTAGAGGAAGACCTGTGAAGACTCAGACGTCAAGGTTAGATTTCAGAAAGGCAGATTTCAAGGGATCCAGAAAGAGAATTGGAGGGATCCAATGGCTGGATATCCTTAAGGACAAAAATGTCCAGGAAGGATGGGAAATCTTGAAAAATGAAATTCTCAAAGCATAACTGTTAACAATTCCGAAAAAGGGAAGAATAGGAAGCATTTAAGGAAACCAGGATGGATGAACACAGAACTTAAGCACATGCTAAAAAGGAAGAAAGAAATGTTTATAAAATGGAAAGAGGGAGGCATATCTAAAGAAGAATATAATGCTGTCTGCAGAACCTGCAGGGCACAAATCAGATTACTAAAGCTGACAATGAATTGAGGCTTGCAAGAGACATCAAAAGCAATAATAAAGGATTTTGGGGATATGTCAAAAGTAAAAGAAAAGTCAAAGATAGGATTTTTACAGGATGAAAATGATGAAATGGTAAGACAGGATGTTGAGAAGGCCGAACTTTTAAATTCCTATTTTGCATCTGTTTTCTCTCAGAAAGGAAATGTAACATCAACTATTCTTCACTGTCCTATTAAGGGAATAGAAGAATCCAGGATATCTATAAACAGAAACATAGTGAGAAAACACAGCTAACCTAAATTAATTCAAGTCTCCAGGTCCAGATGAATTACACCCCAGAGTACTGAAGGAGATAGGAGAAGAAATTTTTGAACCCCTCTCCATAATCTTTGAAAATTCGTGGAGAACAGGAGAAGTCCCAGAAGACTGGAGAAGAGCAAATGTTGTTCCTATCTTCAAAAAGGGAAAGAAGGTGGACCCAGGCAACTATAGGCCGGTGAGTCTGACTTCTATACCAGGAAAGATCTTTGAACAAATTATTAAACAACATGTATGTAAGTACCTGGATAAGAATGAAGTGATTACACAGAGTCAGCATGGGTTTGTAACTAATAAGTCATGTCAGACTAACTTAATTTCCTTCTATAACAGAATCACTGATTGGGTGGATCAGGGAAATGCTGTAGATATAGTATATCTTGACTTCAGCAAAGCATTTGACAAAGTATCTCACACAATCCTTATTGAAAAAATGGTTAAGTATGGAATGGACAAGGCAACTGTTAGGTGGAATCATAACTGGCTTAGTGATCGGACCCAAAGAGTGGTCGTAAATGGATGCACATCCAGTTGGAAGAATGTCTCAAGTGGGGTACCACAGGGCTCTGTCCTGGGCCCTGTATTGTTCAACATCTTTATCAAAGATTTAGATGAAGGAATTGAGGGTAAACTGATTAAATTTGCTGATGACACAAAGCTAGGAGGGATAGCTAATACTAGAGAAGAAAGAGAGGATTCAAAAAGATATAAATAAACTGGAGCAGTGGGCAGCAACTAACAGAGTGGTTTTCAACAGGGAAAAATGCAAAGTACTACATCTGGGCAATAAAAATGAAAAAAGCATATACAGAATGTGAGGAATAGGCCTAAGCAACAGCACATGTGAAAAAGACTTTGGTATACTAATAGATCACAGACTGAATATGAGTCAACAGTGTGATGCAGCAGCAAAAAAGGCAACTGCAATTCTAGGATGTATTAACAGAAGCATACAGTCTAGATCATGTGAAGTCATTATTGCCCTCTACTCCTCTTTGATCAGACCTCATCTGGAATACTGTGTCCAGTTTTGGGTGCAAAAATACATCAACAAACTGGAGCAAGTTCAGAAAAGAGCGACCAGAAAGGTGACCGGTCTGCAAACCCTGTCTTATGAGGAAAGGTTGCAGGATTTGGAAATGTTTAGCTTGCAGAAGAGAAGGCTGAGAGGAGACTTAATAGATGTCTACAAATATCTCAAGGGCTGTCACATTGTAGAAGGATCATCCTTATTCTCATTTGCACAAGGAAAGACTAGAAGCAATGGGAGGAGACACAGATTAGATGTTAGAAAAAAACTTTTTGACAGTTAGAGTGATCAATGAGTGGAACAGGCTGCCATGAGAGGTGGTGAGTTCTCCTTCAATAGAAGTCTTCAAACAGAGGCTGGACAGACATCTGTCTGGGATGATATAGCGAATCCTGCTTTGAGCAGGGGGTTGGACCAGATGGCCCAGGAGGTCCCTTCCAATTCTACGATTCTACGATTCTATACAGGGGAAGGGGCCCAGGATGGATATATATACAGGGGGAAGGGGCCAGGTTGCATATATATGGGGGAAGGGGCCCAGGATGGATAGATCTATATATACACAGGGGAAGGGGCCCAGGATGGATAAATATACAGAGGGAAGGGGCCAGGATGGATATATATACAGGGAAAGGGGCCAGGATGGATATATAAACAAGGGAAGGGGCCAAGATGGATAGATATACAGGGGAAAGGGGCCCAGGATGGATAGATATATATACAGGGGGAATGGCCCCAGGATGGATAGATATATATACAGGGGGAAGTGTTGTGAACTCACTTTCTGGCCTACCTCTGGTTGCTGGTGAAGGTAGTGGAGATGGTTGTATTGACAGAGGGGTCGCAAGTTC
This sequence comes from Dendrobates tinctorius, assembly GCF_039654945.1. NCBI lineage: Eukaryota > Metazoa > Chordata > Amphibia > Anura > Dendrobatidae > Dendrobates > Dendrobates tinctorius. The sequence continues at coordinate 22,123,160 of NW_027361743.1, read as the reverse complement.
TCTTTCCAGGCTCCCTCTGGTGGTTACAGGAGGTAATGGACTTGATCTAATTAACAGAGGCCTGCCACCTGATAATGAGGAGGACGATTGGACATTGGGAGTTTCTGACTGGATTTGAGACAGCCAACTCCCTCTATCCCTGCTGGTGATTTTTCCTGCCTCCTGAGGTCTTAGTTTCCAGCCCAGTCCCTGCATGCTCAAGCTAAGTGTTCTTTTGCTATTGTTCACATTTGATTTGGTTTTATCTATTTCAGTTTTGTGTGGTCAGCCAGCCCCGGCTGGGGCTGTGCTGAATTTCCATCTGTATGTTACTGTTTGTGCCTGTTTGTTTTTGTCCCTTATTAGATTGGCCTCTTTTTGCTCTGTTTTCAGAATATGCCAGAGTGCTGATATAGTGGGCGAAGTCTAGTGACTTCAGTATTTTTTCTATCAGACATGTTGGGCATTTTTTGCAGGGTTTTTTGCGTGATTGCAGACAGTGTCTTTCCTTTCCTGTCCTGTCTAGTTAGTCTGGGCCCCATCATTTGCTCAGCCTATTTTCCTACCTGCGTTTGTGTTTTCATCTTGTCTCACCGACAATATGTTTGGGGCTATCTATTCCTTTGGGGTCTGCTCTTGGGCAGTTTAGATTTCCCCTTTCTTGCTTTAGGCTTGTTTAGTTCTTCGGCTGGGTCGAAGTGTCTAGAATTATCGTAGGTACGCTTCACGGCTATTGCTAGTTGTGTGGATAGGATCAGGGGTCTGCAATCCGCTTAGTTACCAACCTCTTTGGTTTTCTGTGGCTTATCTTGGTCTTGCTTTCCTCCTCAGTGACCCATTCATAACAGGGAAGGGGCCCAGGATAGATAGATATACAGTACAAAAGTTTGGACACATCTTCTCATTCAAAGAGTTTTCTTTATTTTCATGACTATGAAAATTGTAGATTCACTCTGAAGGCATCAAAACTGTGAATTAACACATGTAGAGTTATATAGTTAGCAAAAAAGTGTGAAACAACTGAAAATATGTCTTATATTCTAGGTTCTTCAAAGTAGACACTTTTTGCTTTGATTACTGCTTTGCACACTCTTGGCATTCTCTTGATGAGCTTCAAGAGGTAATCACCGGAAATGGTCTTCCAACAGTCTTGAAGGAGTTCCCAGAGATGCTTAGCACTTGTTGGCCCTTTTGCCTTCACTCTGTGGTCCAGCTCACCCCAAACCATCTCGATTGGGTTCAGGTCTGGTGACTGTGGAGGCCAGGTCATCTGGCGTAGCACCCCATCACTCTCCTTCTTGGTCAAATAGCCCTTACACAGCCTGGAGGTGTGCTTGGGGTCATTGTCCTGTTGAAAAATAAATGATGGTCCAACTAAACGCAAAACGGATGGAATAGCATGCCACTGCAAGATGCTGTGGTAGCCATGCTCAGCGTCGGACTGGAGCACCTTGGGCCCACCAGAGAAAATCATTCTTGGGGCCCACTATGTAGCTACATAGAAATAAATACAAGACCACCAATTGTGTGGTAAAACACGCTAATATCCGGATATAATATAAGGTATTACATGTCTTAATTATGTAGCAGGAGTTGGGGTAGCCTCACTCATAGAAAATAAAGCAGCCCCCTCATATACGTAGTATAATGCAGCCTCCTCATAGAATATAATGAAGCCATCTCATAGAATATAATGTAGCCCCCTCATAGGGTATAAAGCTGCCCCCTCATAGGGTATAATGCTGCCCCCTCATAGGGTAAAATGCTTACTCCTCATAGGGTATAATGCTTCCCCCCCTCATAGGGTATAATGCTGTCCTTTCATAAGGTATAATGCACCCCCTCATAAGGTATAGTGCACCCCTCATAGGCTATAATGCTGCCCCCTCATAGGGTATAATGCTTCCCCCCCTCATAGGGTATAATGCACCCCCTCAAAGGGTATAATGCGTCCCCCCTCATAGGGTAAATGCTGCCTCCTCATAGAGTATAATGCTGCCCTTTCATAGGGTATAATACAACCCCTCATAGGGTATAATGCACTCCTTCATAAGGTATAATGCTTCCCCCCTCATAGGGTATAATGCACCCCCTCATAAGGTATAATGCTGCCCCCTCATAGGGTATAATGCACCCCCTCATAAGGTATAGTGCACCCCTCATAGGGTATAACGCTGCCCCCTCATAGGGTATAATGCTCCCCCCCCTCATAGGTTATAATGCACCCCCTCATAGGGTATAATGCTTCCCCCCTCATAGGGTAACTGCTGCCTCCTCATAGAGTATAATGCTGCCCTTTCATAGGGTATAATACAACCCCTCATAGGGTATAATGCACTCCTTCATAAGGTATAATGCTTCCCCCCTCATAGGGTATAATGCACCCCCTCATAAGGTATAATGCTGCCCCCTCATAGGGTATAATGCACCCCGTCATAAGGTATAATGCTGCCCCCTCATAGGGTATAATGTACCTTCTCATAGGGTATAATGTACCTCCTCATAGAATATAATGCTGCCCCCCTCATAGGGTATAATGCTGGCCCCCTCATAGGATGTAATGCTGTCCTCTCATATGGTATAACACTATATATATACAGATAGATAGATAGATAGATAGATAGTTAGATAGATAGATAGATAGATAGATAGATAGATAGATAGATAGATAGATAGATAGATAGATAGAGAAATAGAAAAAACAGATAGCAGCACAAACTTGAGCAGATTTTGGGTGCAATAGTCCTGAATAATGCGGTTGTCCAACGCAAAAATAGAAATAGAAAAAAAACAGGAAGCACTCCAATTAAAGGAAAAATTGTGGACTAGATAGAAGATAGATAATGGATAAAGAGATATATAGATATAGATAGGTATAGAAAGATAGATAAGATAGATAGATAGATAGATAGATATGGGATAAATAGATCTATGGATCTATGGATAGATGGATATAAAGATAATAGATAGCGATAGTTATAGATATAGATAGCTATAGATAGGTATAGAGATAGATAGATGAATGGATAGATAGATAGATAGATAGATATAAAGATAATAGATAGAGATAAATATAGATAGCTATAGATAGGTATAGAGATAGATAGATCGATAGATAGATAGATATCGATAGATAGATATAGATCGATAGATAAATAGATAGATATAGAGAGAGATAGCTATAGAGACAGACAGACAGACAGATAGATAGATAGATAGATAGATAGATAGATAGATAGATAGATAGATAGATAGATAGATAGATAGATATGGGATAAATAGATCTATGGATCTATGGATAGATGGATAGATAGATATAAAGATAATAGATAGAGATAGATATAGATAGCTATAGAGAGAGATAGATATAGAGATAGATATAGATAGGTAGGTAGATAGATAGATAGATAGATAGATAGATAGATAGAGAAATAGATGGATGGATGGATGGATGGATGGATGGATGGATAGATATAGAGATAGAGATAGATATAGAGATAGATAGAGATAGAAAAAAAAAAATCACAATACTCACCTCTCCTCCTCGCTCCCACACTGATGCCTGCTTCAAACTCAGGAGCTGTCCCATCTGCCAGACACACAGCGGGTGCGCAATGAAGTGACGTCATCGCGCATCGGTTGTGAGTCAGAAGCAGAGGGGACTGATGGGAGAGAGAGACGCTCTCTCTTCCATTGCAATTGAGGGCGGGGCTGGCTGCCTAGGCTGGGGGGAGTGGAGACCGAGAGTGAAATGATATGCACTGCTTCCCACGCCCATGTGGGCGTGGGATGCAGTGAATATTCATTTCTCTTTAGTAGCGGGGACAGGGGCTCCTACCTCCTGACACCCGCTGCTGCTGCGCTGGCACGGGCCCCCATAGCAGCTGTGTGGTGTGCCCCTATTAGCGGCAGATCAATGGCTGGGGGCCCCTGGAGCAGTCGGGGCCCTAGCCAACTGCTGGCCCTGTATGCCAGCAGGTGCCAGGGCCCACCAGATGCCAGGGCCCACCAGAGAATCCTCCGGTTCTCCGGTGGGCCAGACCGACGCTGGCCATGCTGGTTCAGTATGCCTTCAATTTTGAATAAATCCCCAACAGTGTCACCAGCAAAGCCCCCCCACACCATCACACCTCCTCTTCCATGCTTCACGGTGGGAACCAGGCATGTAGAGTCCATCCGTTCACTTTTTCTGCGTCGCACAAAGACACGGTGGTTGGAACCAAAGATCTCAAATTTGGACTCATCAGACCAAAGTACAGATTTCCACTGGTGTAATGTCCATTCCTTGTGTTCTTTGATGGCCACTTGTTTTTCTTTACTTAGCTGCTTTTTTCTTGCCATAATACAAATTCTAACAGTCTATTCAGTAGGACTATCAGCTGTGTATCCACCAGACTTCTGCACAACACAACTGATGGTCCCAACCCCATTTATAAGGCAAGAAATCCCACTTATTAAACCTGACAGGGCACACCTGTGAAGTGAAAACCATTTCCGATGACTACCTCTTGAAGCTCATCAAGAGAATGCCAAGAGTGTGCAAAGCAGTAGTCAAAGCAAAAGGTGGCTACTTTGAAGAACCTAGAACAGACATGCAAAATGCCTCTTCAGAGAGTATGAGGACTTGAACTCTATAGCGCCACCTGTTGGTAGTAGCGATCCTAGAACAGATACGTCTCCATCCTCCTACTTCTCGACCTTTCCTCTGGCCTTCGACACAGTCGACCACTGTCTACTGCTACTGATTCTTTCTTCCCTTAGCATCAAAGACCTTGCCCTGTCCTGGATTTCCTCATACCTTTATGACCGCACCTTCAGCATCTCCCACTCCCACACTACTTCCTCATCCCGCCCTCTCTCTGTTGGAGTCCCCCAAAGCTCTGTCCTCGGGCCCCTACTTTTTTTCCATTTATACTCTTGGTCTAGGACAACTCATAAAGTCCCATGGCTTCCAGTACAACCTGTATGCGGACGACACTCAGATCTACCTCTCTGGCCAGATGTCACCTCTCTGCTGTCCAGAATCCCGTAGTGCCTATCAGTCATATCCTCCTTTTTCACCTCTCGCTTCCAAAAACTCAATGTAGACAAAACTGAACTCATTGTCTTTCCTCCATCTCACGTATGTTCCCTACCCAATCTATCTATTATGGTAAACGGCATCACGCTCTCTCCCGCACCTGAAATCCGCTGCCTCGGAGTAAAGGGGGCTTTACACATAGCGATATCGCTAGCAATATCGCTAAAGCATCTCCGATTTTGTGACGCAGCAGCGATATTGCTAGCGATATCACTATGTGTGATACTTACCTCCGACTGGCTCCCCTGCTGGCTATCGCTGATTGCGCGAGATCATCCAGCTCCATTTCTCGTCGGCTGCCTCCTGCTGGGCTTCCTGCTGGCGCCGACGAGCGACGCGTGGACGCGGGCAGAGGACGTCATTATCGCCGCGTCTGAAAGGTAAGTAACGACCGCTGCTGCGTCGCTACGTCGCTGGTGAGATCTACCTGTTTTGCTCACTAGCGACCATTTAGCGATGCACCAGCGATCCTGACCGGGTCATATCATGGTCGGGATCACTGGTGCATCGCTTAATGTAAAGGGGGCTTAACTCTCGACTCTGCCCTGTCCTTCAAACCACACGTCCAAACTCTTGCCACCTCCTGTCGCCTCCAACTCAAAAATATTTCCAGAATCCGTTCCTTCCTCAGCCCTCAATCTACTAAAACTCTTGTACATGCCCTCATTATCTCCCGCCTTGACTACTGCAACACTCTCCTCTGTGGCCTGCCTGCTAACTCTCTTGCACCACTCCAGTCTGTCCTCAACTCTGCTGCCCGACTAATCCACCTCTCTCCTCGATACTCCCCTGTCTCTCCCCTCTGCAGATCCCTCCACTGGCTCCCAATTCACCAGCGAATCCAGTTCAAACTACTAACACTCACCTACAAAGCCATCCACAACCTGTCCCCTCCCTATATCTCTGAACTAATCTCCCAATATCTTCCCTCACGTAATCTTCGATCCTCCCACGACCTGCTACTCTCCTCCACACTTATTCGTTCCTCACACAACCACCTCCAAGATTTCTCCCGAATATCCCCTATCCTCTGGAATTCCACTCCTCAACACGTCTGATTATGCACCACCCTCAGATCCTTCAAACGGAACCTGAAAACCCATCTTTCAGGAAAGCTTACAGCCTGCAATAACCATTCTGCCGCCTCACCCACCGTCCGAGCCGTCGCCTCAAAACCACCAGAGCTGCTGCACCCCCGACCTTTTGTCTCTTCCTCACTATCCCCTAGAATGTAAGTCCGCAAGGACAGGGTCCTCTCCCCTCTGTACCAGTCTGTCATTGTAAATTTGTTTACTGTTAATGATATTTATAACTTTGTATGTAACCCCCCTTCTCATGTACAGCACCATGGAATTAATGGCGCTATATAAATAAATAATAATAATAACATAAGACATATTTTCAGTTGTTTCACACTTTTTTGTTAATTATATAATTTCACATGTGTTAATTCATAGTTTTGATGCCTTCAGAGTGAATCTAGAATTTTCATAGTCATGAAAATAAAGAAAACTCTTTGAATGTGAAGGTGTGTCCAAACTTTTGGTCTGTACTGTATAGTACATGTACACGCACACTATACACTGCGTACAGAGCTCCTGTCTATAATGTTACTGGTGATCACTGTATTACCTGTACACTGACACTATATACAGAGCTCATGTGTATAATGTCACTGGTGATCACTGTATTACCTGTACACTGACACTATATACAGAGCTCCTGTGTATAATGTCACTGGTGACCACTATTATCTGTACACTGACACTATATACAGAGCTCCTGTGTATAAAGTTACTAGTGAGCACTGTATTAGCTGTACACTGACGCTATATACAAAGATCCTGTGTATAATGTCACTGGTGATCACTGTATTTCCTGTGCATTTACACTATATACAGAACTCCTGTGTATAATGTGACTGGTGGTAATAACAGTGTTGTTAGTATTGTGGTTTGTATTCATAATCAGTATTGTGGTATTCAGTCAGTATGTGGTGGTAATTTGTGGTCAGGTCATGGTGTGGCAGTATTTCGCCTTGTATGTGGTATTATTTGGTCCCTGTATGCTGGTAATATGTCATATTATTCGGTCACTATGTGGTGGTAATATGTGGTCTGGTGGTGGTGTAGCAGTATTTTTCCTTGTAAGTAGTATTATTTGGTCACTATGTGGTCTGGTCATGGTGTGGTGGTATTTGTCCCTTGTGTGTAGTATTATTCGGTCACTATGTGGTCTGGTCATGGTGTGACGGTATTTGTCCATTGTGTGTAGTATTATTCAGTCACTATGTGGTCTGGTCATGGTGTGGTTGTATTTCTCCCCTGTATGTGGTAGTATTGGTCTTGGTATAGGGGATTGTGTTGAGTATGGCGGTAATTTGTTCTATTAATTAGGAGAAGATTCTTTATTTCCATTAGAGATTAAATACTTTGTACACAGCTGTAGAGATGCACTTACAGGGGTTTCCTGTGGAAAAAAAGTAATCACCTCTCCACAGGATAAGTGATAATGTATTGTTTGGTGGGGGTCTGACTGCTGGGACCCATTCGGCAAAATGTGGAACTTTTTATCCCCATTAGTCTGGAGTGGCATGTCTGACTTGACCACTGATCCATTCATTCCCTCCGTAGCTGCACTTGTTTTTTTCTAGAAGCCCCAACGAGAATGAATAGAGCTGTGGTCAGACATCCCACCTGCCGCTCCATTTTAAAATGGGGATAAGTGTTCTATCAACGATAAAACTTCGCCATTCTTCCAATCGGTGCAGTTTCTAAGCGATCACCTATCCTGTGGAGCCCATGGATTGGTGATAACTGGTTTCAACCAAAGAACCCCATTAATGTAAACTACCATAATTATACATCCCAGTTATGGGGGCGCACAGTAGATGTGCAGGAGCCGTCTGTGTTTTACAGCCGAAGTTCCACTATAATGAGGATAACGACTGACAGATATTTGCATATAGCGGTAGGGAGGGCCCCTAGAGTCCATTACCCTAGTGGGCCCCAGACACCCCAGTCCGACCCTGCGTGTGAATATGGCTCTACTTTGATTCTTCTTCCTCAAACTCCATAGTCCTCATAGGGCAGCTGTAATCTGATCCCTCAGTGAGCAGGCAGTCCCTCATGTCTTGAGCAGGACAGATTTTAGCAGGTAGAAGTAAAAGTGGCACATGAATGAAGGAAAAAAATGAAATTTCACTGATAAGATATATTTCAAAGTTTCTTATATTTTGCCTACTGATTTATGCATCTTGTTTAATCGACAGCCACCCTTCAAGAGGTTTACAGCTTACTTTTCATTTTCAAAAGATTTTTAGTAAAACATAGTCACAAAGATAGAAGCAGAGAAAACTGTTTATCACAAGCTAAGAGTAACCAAGAGATTCGGCACAGAAATCAGGTTTTAGAAAACAGTCATTATAGAAGGCACAGAGCAACAACACACAGAAAATCAATGTTCTGGACAGTGCGGCTTCTCATCCGGTGCCCAGGTAACCAACTCTAATGTTCTATAAGTAGATCTCTCTCCCTACTGCTTTCCGGCCTTAAGCTGGAAAACTAGGACATACATAGGAGTTTGCTTATTGCCATGAAAGTTGAAATATTGAAATTGTATTAATATTTGACACAATAATAAAAATAAATCAACATAAGCAAATGATTTATATCATATGTGGCAGGGTCACTGGCAATGTATGTGAGGGGAGATATATATCACGAAGATTGTTATAGTTTGTAATGTGAAACCCAGAAGTTTCTCTCCAGCATGTTATATGCTGAGGGGTTAATCAGTCATGTCAGGGTTGGGTTTTTTGTGAGTAGTTGTAAGAGATGGGTCGGACAACTACCCACCATATTTCCACCTCAAGGGTGTGTTTCAGCAGGTTAAATGTCCTGCTAGTGAGTTTTTGTGTGTTTGGAGATAAGGAAATCTCCAATCTGAAGCTCAAGTCTGAACTGAAGTTTATTATGTCCCACAAGGCTGGAGCCACTGTGGAAAGGAGTTTATATGTGCTGTTTGTTTTCACTTATGCCAGAAAGGGCCATGTTGTGTTTCTACTATATTTTTTTCTGGTTTATGAAGCAATAAGCCAGCCTAGGACTTTAACTCCAAGTATTTCTGTGTGTACCTCAGAAGCAGACAAGTGAGTGGCATTCCCATAGTTGGTATTTTGAATGTGGGCAATGTTCCAGGAACATGTTTAGCTGCTACCGACAAACTGCATGTCCTGGGTAAAAGTGGGTAAAGCATGGAACATCGCTCAGACAAAATGGAGGAGCTGATAAAGCACCTGATCTTAAGCCAGCAGCAGCACCAGCAGCACCGAGAGTAACTGCAGCACTGAGAGCAGCAGCAAGTACAGCAGGTGACAAATAAACACCTGGTGCAGCAGATGCAACAGGAACAACAGCAGATGGAAATCCCGGCAGGGGATGTTCACAGCTCAGAATCCGCCCTCCCCCAAGTCCAGACAATGACGGTAAAACGGGTCATGCACAATATGATCCCGGGGATGATGTGGAAGCCTTTCTCACAGTTTTTGAGAGGGTGGCTGACCAGGAGAGACTTCCACCAGAGCAGTGGATGTAGGTGCTGGCACTATATTTACAGGTGAAAACGCGTATTATGACTTAGCACTGCAGGATGCCATGGAATATGCTAGGTTAAAAATCTAAATCTTGGCACGCCTGGGAGTAACTACAGGTGCTTCTCACAAAATTAGAATATCATCAAAAAGTTAATTTATTATTTCAGTTCTTTAATACAAAAAGTGAAGCTCATATATTATATAGAGTCATTACACACAGAGTGATCTATTTCAAGTGTTTAATTTCTGTTAATGCTGATGATTATGGCTTACAGCCAATGAAAACCCAAAAGTCATTAACTCAGTAAATTAGAATAATTAGCAAAAAACACCTGCAAAGGCTTCCTAAACATTTAAAAAAAGTCCCTTAGTCTGTATCAGTAGGCTCCACAATCATAGGGAAGACTGCTGACTTGACTGATGTCTAGAAGGCAGTCATTGACACACTCCACAAGGAGGGTAAGCCACAAAAGGTAATTGCTAAAGAAGCTGGCTGTTCACAGAGTGCTATATTCAAGGATATTAACACAAAGTTGAGTAGAAGGAAAAGTGTGGTAGAAAAAGGTGCACAAGCAACCGGGATAACCGCAGCCTTGAAAGGATTTTTAAGAAAAGGCCATTCTAAAATTTGGGGGAGATTCACAAGGAGAGGTCTGCTGCTGGAGCCATTGCTTCAAGAGCCACCACACACAGACATATCCATGACATGTGCTACAAGTATCACATTCCTTGTGTCAAGCCACTCATGACCAAAAGACAACGTCAGAAAAGTCTTTCCTTTGCCAAGTGGAAAAAGAACTGGACTGTTGCTCAGTAGGCCAAGGTGTTGTTTTCAGATTATAGGAAATTGTGCATTTCATTTGAAAATCAAGGTCCCAGAGTCTGGAGGAAGAGACAGACAATACAAGCTGCTTGAGGTGTAGTGTGAAGTTTCCACAATCAGTGATGGTTTGGGGAGCCATGTCATCTGCTGGTGTAGGTCCACTGTGTTTTATCAAGACCAAAGTCAGCGCAGCAGTCTACCAAAAAATTTTAGAGCACTTCATGCTTCTCTCTGCCAACAAGCTTTTTGGAGATGGAAAATTCATTCTTCAGCAGGACTTAGCACCTGTCCACACTGCCAAAAGTACCAATACCTGGTTTAAAAACAACAGTATCACTGTGCTTGATTGGCCAGCAAACTCTCCTGACCTTAACCCCATAGAGAATCTATGAGGTATTGTCAAGAGGAAGATGAGAGACACCAGACCCAACAGATGAGCTGAAGGCTGCCATCAAAGCAACCTGGGCTTCCATAACACCTCAGCAGTGCCACAGACTGATCGCCTCCATGCCAGGCCGCATTGATGCAGTAATTGATGCAAAAGGAGCCCCGACCAAGTATTGAGTGCATTTACTACACATACATTTCAGTAGGCCAACATTTCGGATTTTAAAATTATTTTTCAAGCTGGTGTTATAAAGTATTCTAATTTACTGAGATAATGACTTTTGGGTTTTTATGGGCTATAAGTCATTGTCATCAACCCTAACAGAAATAAACACTTGAAATAGATCACTCTGTTTGTAACTACTCTATCAAATATATGAGTTTCACTTTTTGTATTGAAGAACTGAAATAAATTTAACTTTTTGTTGATATTTTAATTTTGTGAGAAGCACCTGTATGTTGGTTAGGGCTCAACGAGTCCACCACTGGGCATATACCGGCAACAAATCCCCTTGCTTGCAAATGTAGTCCAGAAGTGGTTGCAACCAGTCTTCAACTCCTGTCTAGATGGTCGAGGATGTGGTGATGGACAAATTCAATCACTCCCTTTCCTGGCCAGTGTAGACCTGGGTTGCCCAGAGCAACCCTCGGAATGCAGACAACCTGGTTGGCCTAGTGGAACAGGTTGTCGAGAAATCCCTAGGGAAACAGGACTGTTCTGTCTCCAACATCTAATTTAAAATCTCTGATTATCTGTTAATATTTACTGTAATTTACTAGTAAGCTATTTGTTTGCAGTGTTTTGGGCTCCCTCTAGTGACCAGAGTCATAACCGCAGTCTTATCTTGTTCTTCTTTCACTTTCATGTCTCAATCTCATCCCCTCTTTGCAAAGCATTATGGTAGCTTTCCCTCCACTTTCCTCCATGTTCCTTCAGCCTGTATCCAGGAAGCATCTCATCTTTTGCTCTCCCCTTGCGATTGCATCGCTGGTATGTACTCATGCTTTCTGCAACTAATTCCTGTCCTATATTAGCCTGGTTTAATCAGTCCTGCTCCTGGTCAGCTATTAGTGTGCAAATGTTCAATTATGTACTATGTATGATATGCATTTCTGTTGTGCCCTGAACTGATTGTCTGTATATTGTGTTTGTTTGTAGTTTCACCGCGCCAAAATATCAAGTTCAATAAAAGCACAGATTCAATCACAATCTCCTTATTGGACCCCGGTATAGCGGTTTAGCTGACTGTTTAGTTGCAATAAAGTCTGCTTCATTCAGTGAGGACAAAACAAGGACATTGTCACTTCCCCGTACTGGAATACCCAAACCGGGCAGGCTCATCATGGAGGGGGGTCAAAGCCACAAAAGGGAGGGCGTCCAAATTCTGTTGAGGATCCGCAAAAGGATGTTGTTAAGTACAAGTCCTATTGGCCATGTCACAATCCTGGACACATAGCCGCATGGTGCCATATGTCTCTTGAACTGATGGACTGAAACCTAGGAAGACGTTGTTCCTATTATGCCTATCCGGGCTGTAGTGTGGACTCAATCTGGCAAGGGGCTGCAGGCGTGTGCCGTGTCAATTAATGGGGTAATAGTACTTGAACTTTTGGACTCAGGAAGTCTGGTGACCCTTATCAGCACTACACTTTCCCACCTGTTGATCCCTGATAAATTCTTGGGCATTCGCTGTGTACATGGAGATGCCAAGGACTACCTTGTGGCCAGAGTAACCATGGGAACAGACTGTGGTACCAAGTCCCAAGAGGTCGGAGTAGTCAAAGACATGATATATCCAGCCATATTGGGGCTTATTTTGGGACTTATAGCAAAAGGGAGCCAAATCGAGTGTCTTGAACAAAAGCCAGATACCTCGGGAAGAAACCCCATCAAAATCAAAGATGGATGAGTTTCCCCTGTGTGTCAACCAAGAGTATAGCCCGAGAGCTTGTCCATATTTTTTCTAGGAATGGCCTGCCAAAGGAAATCTTGATGGACCAAGGGACACCCTTCTTGAGTGAGGTGATGAAGGAGCTGTGTAAAGTCCTCCAGATTGCCCAGCTGCGAACATCCGTCTATCATCCGCAGACAGACGTTTCAATAGGACCTTAAAGGCGATGCTCAAGAAGGTCACTGAGAAGGATGAGTGAGACTGGAACTATCTGTTTCCATTTCTGCTCCTCTCTTCAGGCAAGTTCCTCAAGCCTCCACTGGCTTATCTCCGTATGAGCTCCTGTATGGTCGACATCTCCGAGGGCTCCTAGATATCGCCAAGGATACTTAGGAAGCCGAGGTCACACCCACCAAAGCATCATAGATCAGTTTAGAGGAGAGAATGGAAAAAGTGATGCCTATTGTAAAGGCACATCTCCAAGAACAAGAGCTACAGGCCAGGGTTTATAACTGAGGCAGTTCCAGCCTGGGGACAACGTACTGGTGCTTATCCCCACAGTCGAGATCCAGTTTCTGACCAAGTGGCAAGGCCCATACGAGGTAGTAGAAAAACTTGGCGAGGTTAATTACAAGATCCAGCAGCCAGGACAAAGGAAACCTCACCAAGTATACCACATGAACTTGCTCAAGCGGTGGAAAGATCTGGAATCACTCCCAAGGCCAAAGTGGAAGGAGACACAATTGCGGAGACTGTATCTCCATCCCAGAAGCAACAGTGTTGAGAACTGCTGCAGCAGAACCATGACCTGTTGTCATAGTTGCTGTGGCGTACACACAGGGTCGGACTGGGATGTCGGGGGCCCACCAGGGGAATGGACTCTAGGGGCCCACCCTACAGGTATATGCAAATATCTGTCAGTTGTTTATCCTGATTATAGTGGAGCATCAGCTGTAAAACACAGGCGGCTCCTGCACATCTACTGTGCGCCCCATAACTGGATGTATAATTCCTTAGTTTACATTAAGGGGATTCTTTGGTTAAAACAAGTTTTCACCGATCCATGGGTGGACTCCACAGGATAGGTGATCACTTAGCTCCAACCATTAGAAACTGCATCGATTGAAAGAATGAGGAGGTTTTATCATTGATAGAACACTTATCCTCATTTTAAAATGGAACGGCAGGTGGGATGTCTGACCGCAGCTCCATTTATTCTCTTTGGGGCTTCTAGAAAAAAACAAGTGCAGCCACTCAGGAAATTAATGGATCAGTGGTCAAGTCGGACATGCCACTCCAGTCTAATGGGGATGAAAAGTTCCACATTTTGCTGAATGGGTCCAAGTAGTCAGACACCCACCAACCAATACATTATCACTTATCCTGTAGAGAGGTGATTACTTTTTTTTCACAGGCGAACCCCTGTAACTATATCTCTGACGCTGTGATCCAAGTATTTAATCTCTAATGGAAATAAAGAATCTTCACCTAAGTAATATCAGAGAGAACAAATGACTTCCATACACAACACAAACCCCTATACCAAGCCCAATAATACCACATATAGGGAACAAATACAACCAAACCATGACCAGACCACAGTGACCGTATAACACTGCATACAAGGAACAAATCCTGCCAGACCATGAACAGACCACAAAGTGACCAACTAATACCACAATCAAGGGACAAATACAGCCACTCCATTACCATAGCACATATTACCACCACATAGTGACTGAATAATATGACATATTAGCAGCTTATAGGGACAAAATAATACCACATACAAGGAGAAATACTGCCACACCGTGACCAGACCACAAATTACCACCACATAGTGACTGAATATTACAACACTGATCATGAATACAAACCACAATACTAACAACACTTACTGTATTACCACCAGTAACATTATACACAGTACCTCTGTATATAGTGTCAGTGTACAGGTAATACAGGGATCACCAGTAATTTTATACACAGGAGCCCTGTATATACTGTCAGTGTACAGGTAATATAGTGATCACCAGTGACATTACACACAAGAGCTCTGTATATAGTGTGAGTGTACAGATAATACAATGATCACTGGTGATATTATACACAGGAGCTCTGTATATAGCGTCAGTGTACAGATAATACACTGATCACTGGTGATATTATACACAGGAGCTCTGTATATAGTGTCAGTGTACAGGTAATACAGTGATCACCAGTGACATCATACACAGGAGCTCTGTATATAGTGTACAGGTAATACAGTGATCACCAGTGACATTATACACATGAGCTCTGTACACAGTATATAGTATATAGTGTAAGTGTACAAGTAACACACTGACTCACCTGTGATGTCTGTAGTTGGAAGTCTTTCATCTTCATCCAGTGCAGACCACCATCACTTGTTCCAGCAAGGACTCGTCTCTGCAGAAAACAACAGTTATCTATAGTGATCACTTCCAGAGCACATTCCCCACTATTTTCCTCGACTTCTACACTATGTCAGATGAAGAAAAAAAAGACAGTGCCGCCCAGCACAGTAGCAGGACCCCCTTTTGTTCTCCCCCATGGAAGACAGTAACCTCAAAAGTAAATTAAATTACAGCAGTAACAATGTCCCCTGATTGGCCACTACAATAATTATGTCCCCACTTGCCACAATAAACCAATAATGTATGTTCCTCATCATGACCTCCATACAGTAATTGTCACCCCTTTATTTAATAAGGTGCCAGATCCTGGGCCCCTTTATTTAATGTCTCCATTCTGGACCCCAATGTCCAGTTATAATGTCTTCATCCTGGGCCCCCATGTCCACTTAAATAACGTCACCTCCCTCTGCCCCTATGTCCGACCCTATAGCCACAACCTTGCCCAATTACAGAGGGGGATTCTTCTCACCTTCTTGCGTTCCCCGGCATTCTCTTGTGGCTTCATATTTGGAGTAGTCGTTAAAATGGCTGCCGACTGCCGCTACGACAGGGCGATCTGCTCTATGACAGGCTGTGCACTGACATCACGTAACATTGAAAGGCCTCCGGCTTATCAAAGGTTGCAGGAGTAGTTTAACAAAACTGCTATGTGACATCAACGCACAGTCTGTCACAGAGCAGAGCGCCCTGTCACAGCTGCAGCCGGTATTCATCTTGATGTGTGTTGCCGCCAGGGTCTACTCCAGGTTTTCATGGACCTCGGGCGAAAGAGTATCATTGGGTCCCTTTAACACATGCCAGGATTCCTGATACATAGATAAAAAATACAGGTAGAGTACAATATATGGGCACCACATAGTCCTTCACACAGTATAATGGGCACCTCATAGTCCCCCATACAGTATTATGGGCACCACATAGTCCGCCATACAGTATTATAGGCACCACATAGTCCTCCATACAGTATTATAGGCACCATATAGTCCGCCACACAGTATTATGGGCACCTCATAGTCCTCCATACAGTATTATAGGCACCTCATAGTCCTCCATACAGTATTATAGGCACCACATAGTCCACCATACAGTATTATAGGCACCACATAGTCCTTCATACAGTAGTATAGGCACCACATAGTCCGCCATACAGTATTATGGGCACCTCATAGTCCTCCATACAGTATTATAGGCACCACATAGTCTGTCATACAGTATTATGGGCACCTCATAGTCCTCCATACAGTATTATAGGCACCACATCGTCCACCATACAGTATTATGGGCACCACATAGTCCGTCATACAGTATTATGGGCACCTCATAGTCCTCCATACAGTATTATGGGCACCACATAGTCCGCCATACAGTATTATGGGCACCACATAGTCCGCCATACAGTATTATGGGCACCACATAGTCCGCCATACAGTATTATGGGCACCATATAGTCCGCAATACAGTATTAGAGGCACCACATAGTCCGCCATACAGTATTATGGGCACCACATAGTCCGCCATACAGTATTATGGGCCACATATAATGCTCATTCATACAGTATATTATGGACCCCATACAATGCTCCTCCACAGTATTATGGGCCCTCTGCTCCTCCATACAGTATATTATGGGCTCCCATGCTACTCCATACAGTATATTATGGGCCCCCATGCTCCTCCATACAGTATATTTTGGGACCCCATGCTCCTCCACACAGTATTATGGGCCTCCAAGCTTCTCTATACAGTATATTATGGGCCCCATGCTCCACCATAAAGTATTATGGGTCCCTTGCTCCTCCATACAGTAATTATGGGCCCCCATGCTCTTCCATACAGTATATTATGGGACCCCATGCTCCTCCACACAGTATTATGGGCCCCCATGCTCCTCCACACAGTATTATGGGCCTCCAAGCTCCTCCATACAGTATATTATAGGCCCCATGCTCCTCCATAAAGTATTATGGGTCCCCTGCTCCTCCATACAGTATATTATGGGCCCCCATGCTCCTCCATACAGTATATTATGGGCCCCCCATGCTCCTCCATACAGTATATTATGGGCCCCATACTCCTCCATACAGTATATTATGGGCCCCTTGCTCCTCCATACAGTATATTATGGCCCCATGTGCCTCCATACAGTATATTATGTGCCCCCTGCTCCTCCATACAGTATATTATAGGCCCCCATGTTCCTCCATACAGTATATTATGGCCCACATGCGCCTCCATACAGTATATTATGAGCCCCCTGCTCCTCCATACAGTACATTATAGGCCCCCATTCTCCTCCATACAGTATTATGGGCCCCCATGCACCTCCATACAGTATACTATGGGCCCCCATGCACCTCTATACAGTATATTATGGGCCCCATGCACCTCCATACAGTATATTATGGGCCCCATGCTCTTCCATAAGGTATATTATGGCCCCCATGCACCTCCATACAGTATATTATGGGCCCCATGCACCACCATACAGTATATTATGGGCCCCCTGCTCCTCCATACAGTATATTATGGCCTCCATGCACCTCCAAACAGTATATTATGGGCTTCATGCTCCTCTATACAGTATATTATGGCCCCCCATGCACGTCCATACAGTATATTATGGGCCCCCTGCTCCTCCATACAGTATATTATGGGCCCCCTGCTCCTCCATACAGTATATTATGGGCCCCATGCACCTCCATACAGTATATTATGGGCCTCATGCACCGCCATACAGTATATTATGGGCCCCCTGCTCCTCCATACAGTATATTATGGCCTCCATGCACTTTCATACAGTATATTATGGGCCCCATGCTCCTCTATACAGTATATTATGGCCCCCATGCACCTCCATACAGTATATTATAGGCCCCCTGCTCCTCCATACAGTATATTATGGGCCCCCTGCACCTCCATAGAGTATATTATGGGCCCCTGCTCCTCTATACAGTATATTATGGCCCCCATGCACTTCCATACAGTATATTATGGGCCCCATGCTCCTCTATACAGTATATTATGGCCTCCATGCACCTCCATACAGTATATTATGGGCCCCATGCTCCTCCATACAGTATATTATGGCCCCATGCACATCCATACAGTATATTATGGGCTCCCTGCTCCTCCATACAGTATATTATGGCCTCCATGCACCTCCATACAGTATATTATGTCCCCCATGCACCTCCATACAGTATATTATGGCCCCCATGCACCTCCATACAGTATATTATAGGCCCCCTGCTCCTCCATACAGTATATTATGGGCCCCCTGCTCCTCCATACAGTATATTATGGGCCCCATGCACCTCCATACATTATATTATGGGCCCCATGCACCTCCATACAGTATATTATGGGCCTCATGTACCTCCATACAGTGTATTACGGGCCCCATGCACCTCCATACAGTATATTATGGGCCCCCTGCTCCTCTATACAGTATATTATGGCCCCCATGCATCTCCATACAGTATATTATGGGCCCCATGCTCCTCCATACAGTATATTATAGCCTTCATGCTCCTCCATACAGTATATTATAGGCTCTCTGCTGCTCCATACAGTATATTATGGCCCCATGCACCTCCATACAGTATATTATGGGCCCCCTGCTCCTCCATACAATATATTATGGGCCCCCTGCTCCTCCATACAGTATATTATGGGCCACCTGCTCCTCCATACAGTATATTATGGGCCCCCATGCTCCTCCATACAGTATATTATGGGCCCCCATGCTCCTCCATACAGTATATTATGGGCCCCATGCTCCATACAGTATATTATGGGCCCATGTACTGCTGCATATATAAAGAAAAAAAATCACATACTCACCTCTTCCGTTCCCACCGCAGGTCTCGTACACTCAGCATCTTTCCTGGCTCTGCAATGCTCAGGACAGAGAGGGCACGCAGTGATGACATCACCCTCTGCCCTGAGATGCCACAGAGTCAGAGGGCACTGAAGAAGACCCTGCAGGCTGCAGCTGCCAGAATTAGGAGAAGTGAGTAGGGGGGCCCCGATGCTAGCGCTGGAACCCATGGTGTGTCCCACTCCCACCGCCCGTTCACCCAGGGTCTCCAGCGCTTACCTGGGTTCGCCGGGTGGTGGTGCCGCCGGCCCTGGCCGTGGTGGTGGGCCGGGAGTCAGGATTGCGCACTCGGGACACGCGCGCCTGGATCACTCTCACTGATTTAAAGGGCCCGCATCCCTATTTTTTTTCTCTCCTCTTCCTCCTCTCTGGGGTGGCGGGGCCCACCGTGCTTTTCACCAGTATCCCGGTGGGCCAGACCGACCCTGCGTATGCAGGTGGTCGAGCATAATGTTCTGTCAGAGCCACATGTAAGAGTGAACTTTAATCCATATATACCATATAGGATACCCGAAGCACGGATTGAGGTGAACAAAATGCTAGACCTCGGTGTAACAGAGGAGTCAAAAGTGGGTTGTTGAGTCCCCTCGTCCTTGTGCCAAAGCCTGATGGTGACTTGCTGTTTTGTAATGACTACAGCAGGATGAATGAAGTGTACAAATTTGACATGTATCCCATGCCCAGCATCTAAGAACTTATTGAGAGACTTGGACCCGCTAGGTACATTACTTTTCTGATGAAGGGTTACTGGCAGATCTCCATGTCCCAGAGTGCCAAGGAGAAGATAACCTTCTCGACACCTGATCGGTGTTTTCAGTATACCAGAATGCCTTTCGGGCTTCAGAGTGTCCCAGCCACCTTTCAGAGGGCAATGGATTGGATTCTAGCTCTGCATAAGAAGTATGCCGCAGTCTACCTCAATGACTGTGTTCATTAGCCCAGACTGGGATAGTCATCTACCAAAGGCACAGGCATTTCTGGATGCTCTGAGAAAGGCGGGGTTTACCATAAATCCCCAAAAATATGCCATGGGGAAGGAATAGGCCAATTACTTAAGCTAAATCAAGCCACAAGTAAACACGTAAACAAGGTCGAGGTAATCCAGAAGTGGCTGCAACCGCTTTCCAAGAAGCAGGTGAGGGCGTTTGTTGGGATTGTGGGATATTACCGGCCACTGAGTTTTCTTTCTGTCTGTGTATGTTTGGAGACAAGGAAGTCTCAAATCTGGAGCTCTGGTGTGAGCTGAAGTTTGTTGATTCCCACAAGACTGGAGCCACTGTGGAAAGGACTTTATACATGTTGTTTGTTTTCACTTATGCCAGAAAGGGCCATTTTGTGTCACTATTTTGTTTTTTTCTGGTTTATGAAGCAATAAACCAGCCTCGGACATTAACCCCAAGTGTTCTTGTGTGTACCTCAGTAGCAAACAAGTAAGTGGCATTAGCACACATATGATCACAGATCTTATCAGATGCAATGCCGAAGTAGTGCTGCAATGTGATAGATGAATTATGCTGATATACACTGCCAAAGTAACAGCGCCTTTAAAGGGAATCTGTCACCCCATTTTTGGCCTATAAGATGCGGCCACCGCCATCAGGGGCTTCTCTACAGCATTCTGTAATCTGAAAGATAAGAAAAATAAGTTATATTATACTCACCCCAGCGTCCAGTCCGATGGGTGTCGCGGTCCGGTCCAGCGCCTCCCATCTTCTAGAGATGACGTCCTCCTTCTTACTTCTGACACGGGTCCTGCGCAGGAGTACTTTCTCTGTAAAGTACTGGAGTGCGCAAGCGTCAGACCTCTCCCGGCGCCTGCGCACTGCAGTACTTTCCTCTGCCCTCAACAGAGCAGATAAAGTACGCTTGCGACGGAGCCGCGGCAGAAGTAAGAAGGAGGACGTCATCTCTAGAAGATGGGAGGCGCCGGACCGGACCGCGACACCCACCGCACCCAACCCCGCCCCCCGGTGAGTATAATCTAACTTGTTTTTCTTCTCTTTCAGGTTACATCGGGGGGCTTATCTACAGCATTACAGAATGCTGTAGATAAGCCCCTGATGGTGGTGGCCGCAGCTTATAGGCCGAAAATGAGGTGACAGATTCCCTTCAACAGTGAACTTACTTTTAGCAGCAGTCACTTCTTCCACCCACTGACTGGGCTTTCTTCCACAAGAAGATGACTGTAAAATCAGAAGGAGCTGCAGCTGTGATCAGAGATGAAAAGTAAAATAACTAAAATAAAATAAATAATTTTAAAAATCAGAGTGGAGTACCCACCAGGGTCCACCCCCATTTTTGACAACCAGTCAAGCTAAAGCAGGCAGATGAGGGCTGGTATTCTCAGGTTAGCAAGGAGGAATGGATATTCCCCCCAGCCTAAAAATAGCAGCCCACAGCCACCCAGAAAAGGCACATCTATTAGATGCGCCAATTCTGGTGCTTTGACTGGCTTTTTCCACTTGCCATGTGGCAGTGGCAAGTGGGGTTCATATTTGTGGGGTTTGTGTCACCTTTGTAGTGTCCGGTGACATCAAGCCCTCGGTTTAGTAATGGAGAAGCATCTATAAGATACCTATGCATTACTAATCCTAGATTTATATTGTAAATAAGAACACAGAAAGAATAAAGTCTTTTATTTGAAATGAATAGCACACTTTTTTATTTAAAATTCGCAAACACAGTTATACTCACGCCCATTCCATTGAAGCCTTGGTCTCCTGTAAAAAAGCAAAAATAAAAAAACAACAATATCACTCCCATGTCCGTCATTCTGTCCCACGCCATAATCCATGTCTGGGATAAACAGTTTTCAACCTGGGCGGTGTCAACATGCCACCGTCCAGGCTGAGAACCACTGAGGAATGAGCTGCTGCAAGCGCAGCATCAGTGACTAGCAGTGACGTCATCAATATATATACACATTTTCATTTTTTACATTTTATAAATTGCAAAAAGAAAAATGAGCCTATGCAAAAGTTTGGGCACCCTGAATGGTTAATAACTAGTAGCACTCCCTTTTGCAAGTATCATAGCTTAAATGCATTTTGTAGCCAGCCAAGAGTCTTTCAATTCTTGTTTGAGGGATTTTTATCCATTCTTTCTTGGAAAATACTTCCAGTTCTATGAGATTCCTGGGTCGTCTTACATGCACTGCTCTTTTGAGGTCTAGCCACAAATTTTCAATGATGTTCAAATGAGGGGACTGTGAAGACAATTGTAAAATCTTCAGCTTGTGCCTTTTAAGGTAGTCTATTGTGTGTTTAGAATCATTACCCATTTGTAGAAGCCATCCTCTTTTCAACTTCAGCTTTTTTTACAAATGGCGTTATGTTTGCATCAAGAATTTGTTGAAATTTAATTGAATCCATTCTTCCCTCTACCCGTGAAATGTTCCCCGTGCCATTGGCTGCAGCACAACCCGAAAGCATGATTGATCCTCCCCCATACTTAATGGTTGGCAAGATGTTAATTTCTGGAAATTCTGTGCCCTTTTTTCTCCACCCATACCTTTTGATCATTGTGGCCAAATAGTTCTATTTTAACCTCATCAGTCCATAGCATTTGTTTTCAAAATGCATCAGGCTTGCTTGTTCTTTTGCATACTTCTGATGCTGAATTTGAATTTGATGAAGACGCATGAGAGGTTTTCTTCTGATGACTCTTCCATGAAGGCCATATTTGTGCAAGTGTCTCTGAACAGTAGAACAATGTACCACAATTCCAGAGTCTGCTAAATCTTTCTGAAGGTCTTTTGCAGTCAAGCGGGGGTTCTGATTTGCTTCTCTGGCAATCCTAAGAGCAGTTTTCACTGAAATTTTTGTAGGCCTTCCAGACCTTATCTTGACCTCTATTGTACCTGTTAAGTGCCATTTCTTAATTACATTTCAAACTGAGGAAAGGGCAACTTGAAAACGCTTTGCTATCTTCTTTCTTATTACCTTCTCTTACTTTGTGGGCATCTACTATTTTCATTGTCAAACTCTTTTAGACAGCTGTTTAGAAGAACCCATGTCTGCTGTTTTTTGGCACGAGGTTAGAGCAGGCTGGGTTTTTATAAAGCTAGGAAATTTGCATCACCTGGCTTTTCCTAACAATGATAGTGAACAAGCCATAACACTAACAGTCTAATTAAGGTCTGAAACTTTGGTCACAGTTATCTGAGCACACAAATCCCCAAGGGTGCCCAAACTTTTGCATCGGCCCATTTCCCTTTTTGTAATTTTTAAAATGTAAAAGATAAAAATATATATTTTGTTGTTTGCTTAAAATACAAAGGAAATCAATCAATCTTTACCTCTATACCTTTTAGAGATCATTTCATCTTCAACTTGCCTAACTGTTCACAATAACAGTAATTTTCACTAGGGGTGCCCAGGGGGTGCCCAAATTTTTACATGCCACTGTGTCTCATTTTACAACTATAGATGAAAAATATATAAAGAAATCATCTCTGTGTCTCAGAAGATCAGCCATGTCCCCTTCCTCATAACCATTGTCCTTTTATCTGACTGTAAAGGGCCTGTCACACTAAGAGATATCGCTAGCAATATCGCTATAACTAGTGACGTTATAGCGATATTGCTAGCGATATCGCTGTGTCTGATACTTACCTACGACCCGCTCCCCCGCTGGTTATCGCTGATCGCGCGAGAACGTTCAGGACTGTTTCTCGTCGTCAGCTTCCTGCGGCGCTTCCTGCTGTGAAGGCGAGCGACGCGTGGAGCCGGGCGGGAGGACGCAGGATCGCCTGGTGTGACAGGTAAGTAGCGACCCCCGTCCCCAGCGATGTCGCTGGTGAGATCTGCCTGTGTGGCAGCTCACTAGCGACTACTTACCGATGTACCAGCGATCCTGACCGCGTCATATCGCTGGTCGGGATCGCTGGTACATCGCTAAGTGTGACAGTACCTTAAGACAACTGGCTTCAGCAGGAGGCTCCCCATTTGTTCTGGCGGGTATTTAACCCCTTAGTGACGGGGCCAATTTTTTAAATTCTGACCAATGTCAGTTTATGTGGTAATAACTCTGGAACGCTTCAACAAATTCCATTGATTTTGAGACTGTTAATCCGTGGCACATTATAATTTATGATAATGGTAAATTTAGGTTGATATGTTTTGTGTTTATTTATAAAAAATATCAGAAACTTGACAAAAATGTAAAAAAAATTGCAATTTTCAAACTTTGAATGATTATCCCTTTAATCCAGATAGTCATACCACAGAAAAACATTAATAAATAACATTTCCCACATGTCTGCCTTACATCAGCACCATTTTTAAAGCGCTAATTTATTTTGTTAGCCTTTCGGGAGGTTTAAAAATGTAGCAGTAATTTTTCATTTTTTCAAGGAAATGTACAAAATTTATTTTTTGAAGGACCTATCCAGGTTTGAAGTGACTTTGGGGGTGCTATATATTGGAAAACCCCAAACATGATACCATTTTAAAAACTGCACCCCCTGACATATTGAAAACTGCTGTCAGGTAGTTTATTAACCCTTCAGGTGATTTTCAGGAATTAATGCAAAGTGGTATAGCAGGAATGAAAAAGTGTTTGTTTACCACCTAAATGGCGCTAACTTCTAAATTGATCGCTGTAGCCGGGAGACTCTAAAGCCCCCGTCACACACAGCGATCTCGCTAGTGAGATCGCTGCTGAGTCACAAGTTTTGTGACACAACAGCGATCTCACCAGCGAGATCGCTGTGTGTGACACTTATCAGCGACCGGCCCCCCTGCCAGTATCGCTGATCGTCCTGGAATGGCCAGGACATTTTTTCGATCGCTGGTCTCCCGCTGGCCAGCACGCATCGCTGCGTGTGGCAGGCGGGAGACCAGCGATCAGCGACGCTGGAGCTGGTAACTAAGGTTCACATCGGGTTTCTAAGCGGCGCGCAGTGCTTAGAAACCCGATGTGTACCTTGGTTACCAGCTCCCTGCACCAGCGCGCTGGTAACTAAGGTACACAGTGGGTAACTAAGTGACGTGCGTCGCTTGTTACCCGCATGTCGCTGGTGCTGATCGCTGGTGAAGCTGCCTATTTGGCAGCTCACCAGCGATCATGTAGCGACACACCAGCGATCCTGACAAGGTCATATCGTTGTCGGAATCACTGGTGCGTCGCTATGAGTGGCAGGGCCCTAAGGCCGGTATTTGGCCATGAACTGCTATGGCAAACATCAGGACCATGTAATCATAATCTCATTGTGTCAATTAGATTAAAGCATAAGCCCCCACAATCTATTAACCATTTATTTGATGTAATCACTTTTGACAGCAGCAACTAAGGGGTTAAACAGATATGGACGGTGCCAACAACGCTGATCGCTTATGATGCAGCAAGTTGTCAGCTATAGTGTACAGTTGACAGCTGCTGGACTGTCACCTGTATGGGGATGATATTCTCTTATATCGCAGGTCAATAAAAACACGTATTGGCTGTCATTAAAGGGTTAAAATAAAAGCTAAAAAAAATCTCTGATATTGCTCCTTTCTTTGCTTTACTGCCATTGTGTCTCATATTACAACTATAGATGAGAACTATATAAAGAAATCATCTCTGTGTCTCGGGAGATCAGCCATGTCCCTTTCTTCGTACCCACTGCCCTTTATCTGGCTGGAAGACAACTGGCTGCAGCAGGAGCCTCCTAGCCTGCCCTTTCTTCAGTATGACATCAAAATCTTTAACACCTGTGCCTCATCTCGAAAAATGAAATAAGCAGGGTTTATATGCCTTCTTTTGTCCACTTTTTTTCATCAAATCTTCCTACTATGGGTAACAGATTAAAGCTGGATTGTCCCAACTGGACAATCCCTGTCTACGAGTATATGGCTTGTAAGGGTATGTGCACACTTTGCGGTTTCTGCTGCGTTTCCGCAGCGTTTTTGGCTCTGCAGAAACGCAGCAGATTTTGCTGCGTTGTACAGTACCTTTATTTCCTATGGAAATAAAAAAAAGCTGTGCACATGCTGCATTTTTTTCCGCTCGGTTTTGCTGCGGTTTACAATCCGCAGCATGTCAATTGTTTGGTGCAGAAACGCTGCGGTTTTACACCTCATCCATTATGAGGTGTAAAACCGCAAGGCAAAACCGCAGAAAAAACGCAGATAATCCGCAGAAAAACTGCAGCACTTTGTCCTGCGGATTTCCTGTGGTTTTCTCTACAAAATCCGCAGAGACTAAAAACTACGTGGGAACATACCCTCAGGCATGTGGACATCATAGCTCCCCACTCGCCTTTTAGTAGCCAGGGCAGTAAGTCTCTATTCAGAAACAATAGTGCCGACATGACATGACTTGCTCGAGAGGGTGGCATGATAAAAGTATTATAAATCTAAAAGCAGAAGAAATAGGAAAAGTCCAACTAGTCAGCCCCAGCCTGTAGATAAGATAATCCTTTAATCGTCCCGCCATGGGGAAATTCAGTGGAGGAGTAGCACGGCACTGTATTTGCTTTGTTGATATTTAACGACGGTTTATTCGAGATTTGTGCCCGCTCGCCTTCTGTGTGTTTCCCGGCTTTTGTTAGTAACTTTTAGCTGCATTACCATAATAATCAGCCTGGAGATAAATTGATTTTAATGAACTAATGTTCAGGGTGGCGCAACAAAGATACTTGTCACATATCAAACACCAGCAGAACCTTTTCCTGCCAAATATCCAAAGTGATTGATTTGCAATGGTAAACTTCCCGGCTATCACTTTTGCTGAAGTAGGAACACAGCAAGTGAGAAAACGTTACTTTATTCTTCACATCAAATAATCCTTAGTTGTACACATCTCAGGATGGCATTTCCTTTGATTCACTGTCGGAACTCACGAGCTCACAGGTTTAGTTTTTTATTACATTTTATGTAAAAGATTTGACTAATTCACAAAAAGTAAAGATGGACTCAATGAAGCGATCGTAAATACTAACGATGCATAATAATAATTATTGCATAGAAAAACATTATATGGCAGGTCTTTGTGAAATTACTGGAAGTGATTAAAAGGGTGTTCCAGGCAAGGAGACATTTTTGGCAAAGCACAGTCGCATGCTGACTTCTAACGCTGTCTAACAGTTGAATCCCAACATGGTTGGGATTCAGTTCTGCTTGCCCCTAGGGATGAGCGAGTATACTCGTTACTCGAGTTTTCCGAGCATGCTTGGGTGTTCTCCGAGTATTTTGGCATGCTCGGAGATTTAGTTTCTGTCACCATAGCCGCATGATTTGCGGCTGCTAGCCAGCCTGAATACATGTGGGTATTGGACCCCAAAAGTCGTCCAATTTGTCCTGAGTACGCTGGTACCCCACATGTGGGAAAAAACTGTTAAGGCACACGTCGAGGCTCGCAAGGGAAGTAATGATGTTTTGGAATACAGACTTTGATGGTCTGCTGGCGTCATGTTCCGTTTGCAGAGCCCCTGATGTGCCTAAACAGGAAAAAAATCCACATGTGACATCATTTTGGATACTAGACCCCCAAAGAACAAATCTAGATGTGCCCCCAACTAATCTAATGTAAATTAGTAGTGCATGGAGGTGTGGTACAATTTGAAGCAATCCTTCATACACAGGCCAGGTTTTTCGGGGCAGGTGTCGCATTGATAAATTCTGTCCCTGCGTATTCCTTTTTTGTAACACACTCGACACCTTTTTTGCGGCTTACCTTTTCTTTGGGTTGGCGGACCACCCCCGGAAAATGCTGATCTGGTACAATATGGGCACCTTTAGTTCCAGAAGTACTATGGCCCGCTCCTTCCTGAGTGCCAAACATCAGGGCCTTAACCACTACCTCCTGGAAATGAAGGTACAACGTATTGGTGTGGCATGCATATTGTGACTGCAGGAATGCGTAGAGCATTGCCATTTGGATGATGTGCACGGCCAGCTTTTTAAACCATACCTTGGCCTTCCTCAAAGCATTGTACGGTTGAAGGAGTTGATCGGAGAGATCAACGCCCCCCATGTTTTTATTGTACCCCAGTACACAGGTCGGTTTGCGTACCTGTGTAGAGGTACCCCGTACAGTGCAGAGGGTACTGCCATCACCGTGTATGGTGGACAAGAGAAGGACATCCCTCTTGTCCTTGTACTTGACCACCAGTAGGTGGTCACTACATTGGGCTCTACTCTCACCTTTTTGGAGCATCTACCCAAGTAGCGTCTTCGGGAGGTCTCTCTGATTTTTTTGGACAGTACCACAGGCTGCGGTACCTTGTTCAGAGAGGGATTTGTAGAGTGGGACACTGGTATAAAAGTTATCAGTGTGGAGGTGATAACCTTTATCCAGCAGTGGGTGCACCAAATCCCACACAATTTTCCCACTCTCTCCCAGGAAAGGAGGACACTCAGGGGGTTCAATCATGGTGTCCTTCCCTTCGTACACTCTAAACCTGTGGGTGTACCCTGAGGTACTCTCACACAGCTTATAGAGTTTGATTCCATACCCGGCCCTCTTACTGGTCAGGTATTGACAGAATCGCAGCTTTCCCTTGAAATGAACTAAGGACTCATCCACGCAGATGTCCCTTTGGGGCACGTACACTTCAGCAAACTTTTTGTTGAAGTGTTCGATGACCGGCCAAACTTTGAAAAGACGGTCAAAGTTGGGGTCATCTCGTGCGGTACATTGTGCATTATCAGTATAATGCAGAAATGTCAAGGGGTGACTTGCCTAGTGTGACCCGACCCAACGATCAGCCGGTCACAAAACCAGCGAAGACAAACAAGGGGACACCGGGGAGACAATTACAACGGTGGGCCCTATAATAGGGATCGGGGAAGTGGACACCTCCTGCACTCTCCTAAGGAAGAGCACTGAACTCTCCTCACGTTCCCTATAAAGATTCTTTCAATATGTCGCCGATCTGGATACCTAGGTCCCTCACTTGCCCTGCATCTATCCCTTACTACCTTACTAGGGACCTGGCAAGTGCGGACACTGGTCCCACCGCTGTACTAATAAGACACCAGGGAAAAATAATAGACAGGGAAAAACAACCACACTTAGCTTGCTCTGCACTGAACGGCAGAGTAAGGCGCCTGGAAACAGCTTCCAGCAGGAAAACCACTTCTCCAGATAAGCTGCAAACACCACTGCTCAAGATAGCTTCTCTCCTCAGAACAGTTGGCTTCCAAATGACCAGTATTACCAACAGGGAGCTGCAGCAGCTGATGACCCTTTATAAGAAGAAGGGGGGAGGTCACCACCTGCTGACTAATTAAACATGTAGTAACACCAGCGGCCACCGGGGGGGAACCCCAGAAGCAGACTCACTAACTTGTAGTAACACCAGCGGCCACCGGGGGCAATAACCCATATTAACCCTCGAGGGTCTGAAAAAAAGGCTTCTATAAGAGAATCCAGACTCTGCCACTGATCCAAAAATGGATCGTGACAAGAAATTTGTGGATGGCCTCAAAACGTGTCTGGGCCATGACCAATCGGAACACTGGAGTGTTATATAAAATATCAACACTCCAATATTGCGGAAGTTCGGGCTTCTTCAGGATCCCCATATGGAGGACCAGGCCCCAAAACTGCGTCATTTCAACTGCGTCTACAGGAGACCAGTTTGAAAATGATGAACGCGGGTTTTGCTCCAAAAATTGACGAGCGTACAAATTAGTTTGCTCCACCATGAGGTTAATAAAATCCTCAGAGAAAAAGAATTTCTATGAGGCTGGTGGTGTCACACTTGATTCCTGATTCTGCCACAAAATCAGGAATCAGTGGCTCGTAATTTTCGAGGGCGAGGTCCATACGGGGAGCGCTGGGTCAGCTGCGGGCATGGTGGGTGCTGCCTCATCTTCTGTCCTGGAGCGTCTGCATGGCGGTCCCGCAGGACCCGAGGAGGAAGATGAGGAGGGGGAAGAGGAAGAGGATGAAGAATCCGAAAAATAAAGAAAAGTGGGATCCTCTCGCTTGCTATCAGTGTCGGAGGCAAGTATAGCATATGCCTCCTCCATTGAATAGCGCTGTTGGGACGAATTTGATGACATTTTTGTGTGAATATAGTGCTTGGTATTGAAAACTGTATGTGCATGTGTGTGGGGGGTAGTGATTGGTGTAAACTACTGTAAAGAAAAAGCTGTGGAAGAAAAAGTCTAAAACAGCAGGCCCTAGCTCTCATAAGTGAACTGCGTGTCACTTATCAAAATTAGGCTGCTGGATGACCATTCGGAACACTGGAGTGTTATATAAAATATCAACACTCCAATATTGCCGAAGTTCGGGTTTCTTCAGGATCCCCATATGGAGGACCAGGCCCCAAAACTGCGTAATTTCAACTGCGTCTACAGGAGACCAGTTTGAAAATGATGAACGCGGATTTTGCTCCAAAAATAGATGAGCGTACAAATTAGTTTGCTCCACCATGAGGTTAATAAAATCCTCAGAGAAAAAGACTTTGAAAAAGTCAATTTCTGTGAGGCCGGTGATGTCAAACTTGATTCCTGATTCTGCCACAAAATCAGGAATCAGTGGCTCGTAATTTTTGGGGGCGAGGTCCATACGGGGAGCGATGGGTCAGCTGCAGTCATGGTGGGCGCTGCCTCATCTTCTGTCCTGGAGCATCTGTGTGGCGGTTTTGCAGGACCCAAGGAGGAGGATGAGGAGGGGGAAGAGGAAGAGGATGAAGAATCCAAAAAATAAAGAAAAGTGGGATCCTCTCCCTCGCAATCAGTGTCGGAGGCAAGTATAGCATATGCCTCCTCCTTTGAATAGCGCTGTTGGGATGAATTTTATGACATTTTTGTGTGAATATGGTGCTTGGGTGTACTTTATTGAAAACTGTATGTACATGTGTGTGGGGGGTAGTGATTGGTGTAAACTTCTGTAAAGAAAAAGCTGTGGAAAAAAAAGTCTAAAGGAGCAGGCCCTAGCTCTGATAAGTGAACTGCGCCACTTATCAAAATTAGGCTGCTGGATGTGCGCACGGGGGTGGCAAAAATAAAAGTGTCTAAAACAGCCGGCACAAGCTCTGATAAGTGAACTGGTTTAGTTATCAAAGTTCGGCAGCAGCTGTACGTGGGCACGGGGTAGCGCAAGAGGGGACGGTGAAAAAAAAAGGAAAATGGCAGGCACAAACTCTGATAAGTGAACTGTGTCATGTATCAAAGTTTGGCGGCTGGGGGATGTGTGTGCGGAGTTGGCGCTAAGGGGGCTGAGAAAAAAAGGGAGCACGAGTGTTGATCAGTGAACTGCGTCACCAATCAACGCTTGGCGGCTGTGCAAAGGGGGGTGGAGGGGGGAAAAAAGGGGGATGGGGATTGGGATGGATGAAGAGAGACTGGGCAGGGATTAACAGTTAGGGTTGTAGTTAGGTGGCTCAAAGAGGGGTGAAAAAAATGAAAAACGGCAGGCACAAGCTTTGATAAGTGACGTGTGTCACTTATCCAAGTTTTGCGGCTGCGTGATGTGTGTACGGAGATGGCGCAAAGGGGGCTAAGGAAAAAAAGTGAGCATGAGTGTTGTTAGGTGAACTGCGTCACCGATCAACACTCGGCGGCTGCGCATGGCACGGGGGGTGGAGGGGGGTAAAAAGATGGGGAAGAGGGATGGGGGATCGGGGTGCATGAAGGGAGATTGGGCAGGGATCAACAGTTAGGGCTGTAGTAAGGTGGCACAAAGGGGGGTGAAAAAAATGAAAAACGGCAGGCACAAGCTTTGATAAGCTGGGGGATGAAAATAGATGGGGAGTGAAGATAGATTGGGCAGGGGATCAGGGATCAGGTAACACTTCCAGTTGGCATTTTTTTTTGCTGCAAGGGATTGTGATACTACAAGTTGTGGCACCACAGTACCCAGCACAGGAGCTCTTTCTGCATCTGACCTTTCTGCGGGAATCCTCAGCTAGAGTGAGGACCCCTGCAGAGATGTCAGGCAGGTCATAGGCAGGTCAGGGATAGGTCACAGTGCGGTCACATCGCTGCTATGACCTGTCATTGATGGGATTGAATGATAACATCGATCCACCAATCCTTGCTCTGCCTGGTGACCATGGCAACTGCCTAGGATCGGAGCTCACAGCTCCGATTCCTAGGCAGGTCATAACCAGGTCACACCAGCTGTGCCCTGTGGTTGGCGTGATCGCCGATCTAATCGATCGTGCCAACCAGCTCCTGCAGGCACTGCTGGGCCTGCACCAGGCTCCGGTCTAGGATCGGTGCTAATACAGCACTGATCTGGGACCTTACTGGCAGGGCATAGCAGCGATTGGCGCAATCGATTAGATCGGTGATCGCGCCAATCTGGGGGCTCCAATCGGGTACTCTGATCCTAGCATAGGACCTCATTGTTTCAGCCAAGCTGATTGGCTGAAGCAATGAGAAATGCTGCGATTGGCTGTTCAGAATTGAACAGCCAATCACAGCACTCTGGAGGCTGGCGGGGTGGGATCGCAGCCCGGGATGCCGACGCCATCTTCCCTAAGGTGAGACTTAAGTCGCGGTATCGCATTAAAGGGCTCGACGTACTATCCCGTCAATGGTCATACGGGCCCGGGTACCGTGGACGGGATAGTAAGTCAGATGTCAGAAAGGGGTTAATCATGTATTGTACAATTTCAGTGCGCTATTAATCAGCAGATTAACGACATATCTGCAGGTTAACAGTGCTTTGGGATATGACAGGTTCCCTTTAAACAAGTTTTTAAAGTATCCTTAAGGCCTCTTTCAAACATCCGTGTCTCCGGTACGTGTGGTGGCAGTTTTCCACGTAGCGGAGACACTGACACACGTAGACTCATTCAAATGAATGGGTCTGTGCACATGTCAGTGTGTTTCCATGGACCGTGTGTCCATGTGCTCCACACGTAGACATGTCTGTTTTTTACCATCAGCAAGGGCATCAAAAACATCCCGCACACTTGCACACGGAGAGCACACATTGATGACATCCATATGAGACGCATCGGTACCGGGTAAGAAGTGCTACAGTAAGCGCTGTTCCCCGGCAGCAAGTGCTGAAGACGGCTCTCATCATTCTCACCTGCACTGCCGGCGATAGGCACGAGCAGGGGAGAATGATGAGAGTTATATTAAAGTCAGAACGATGACAGCAGGTGGGGCCATTTGGAACTATTACTCCCATGATCTGACACCTGGTGCTGCTAATAAAAGTGACAGCAGGACCGGATGATCGGGGTATTCCTCACCCGCCACCTGCGATATAACTAAATAAATTAATTAAAAACCCGGCGTGAGTTCCCCCTATTTTTTTATCCAACCAGGCAAAATTCACAGCTGGGGGCCGCAACCCTCAGCTGTCAGCTTCAGCAAGGTTAGCTATCAAGAATAGAGGGGTCCCTGTTGTGAGCTCATTTTCAGGTTTGCCTCTGGCTTCTGGTGAGGGTTGTGGAGCTGGCTGTGCTGACAGAGGAGTAGTGAGATCTCTATCTGGACTCCCTCTGTTGGTGAAGGGAGGTAATGAAGCTGATCTAAATGGCAGACACCGGCCACCTGAGGAAGAGGACTGCGATTGGACATCAGGAGTTTCTGATTGGATTTAAGGCAGCCGACTCCCTAGTTTCTTGCTGGTGATTTTTCCTGACTGTGGCTCCTGGTTTCCAGTTTGGTTCCTGCCTTCCTAAAGCTAAGTTTTCTCTGCTATTGTTCATGTGAGTTTTTGTCTGGTTTACTTAGTTTTTGTGTTCAGCCAACCCTGGCTGGGACTGGGCTGAATCGCCATTTTGTCTCTGATCAGTTGATCTCTTTTGCTCTGTCTTCAGAATATACCTGAGTGCTGATATAGTGATTTGAAGTCTAGCGACTTCAGGGCCTTTTTCTATCAGACGTGTTGGACATTTTTTTGGCAGGGTTTTTTGCGTGATTGCAGACAGCTGCTTTTCTTTCCTGTCCTTTCTAGTTAGCGAGGGCCCCATCGTTTGCTCAGCCTATCTTTCTACCTGTGTCTGTGTTTTCATCTTGTTTCACCGACAATACATGTTGGGGGCTGTCTATTGCTTTAAGGTCTGCTCTGGGGCAGTTTAGATTTTCCCTTTCTTTCTTTAGGCTTATTTAGTTCTCCGGCCATGACAAGGCATCTAGGACCACCGTAGGCACGCTCCACGGCTACTGCTATTTGTAGATAGGATCAGGGGTCTGCAATCCGCTAGTTACCAACCTCTCTGGTTTTCTGGGCTTAGCTTGCTTTTTGTTTTTTCCTCCTCGGTGACTCATTCATAACAGGTCCCCGCCCTATTTTTATAATTATTTAAACCAATCATTTTAAAAAACGGCGTGGGGTCCCCCCATTTTTAACAACCAGCCTTGCTAAAGCTGACAGCTGGGGGCTGGTATTCTCAGGCTGGTAAGGGGCCATTGATATAGCCCCTCAGGCTAAAAATAGCAGCCCGCAGCTGCCCAGAAAAGGCACATCTGTTAGATGCGACAATTCTGGCTCTTTGCCCTGCTCTTCTCACTTGCCCTGTAGCGGTGGCAAGAGGAGTAATAGTTGGGGGGGTTGATCTCACCTTTGTATTGTCAGGTGACATCAAGCCCCGAGGTTAGTAATGGAGAGGCGTCAATAAGGACACACAAGGACACACGGACATGGATACTTTCAGTACCGTTTTTTCCGGTGCTGGAAATAAACAGACATGTGAAACCGGCCAAAAAACTTGGCTGGTTAGGAGCAAGTCGATTGATCCGGGGCAATGAATGGATGCAGCAATTATATATCAAAAGCCAATTTACATTAATACTATATTTCATCTTTTTTTTCCAGGGACCCAAGCAGCAATACCGAATATTTTTTCCAGAACGAGACGAGTCTGTTCTCGTGTCACGAGCATTTTCTATTGCTCTTTGTTAAGCAATCATCTGGGAAATGTCTGAGAAGCAAGCTTTAAAATAATATATTTGCTTTGCCCATATCTGCAGCATTCTCAGGAGCTGTTTCCTCCAGGCAACTCTTCAGCTTATTAGACTTGTTAGATTATAGGTCACTAAGTGCTGCCATGACCTTAAATTTTCAGCTAAAAAGATATAAACAACAGGATAACATACTCTAGTTCTGCTGCGTTTCCAAAACCAGTTAGGTTACTTTTTAAGTTTTTTTGCATTTAAGTTTGACTATTAGTGTTTGATCAGTAGGAATTTATGGACTGTAATCCTCTATTTCTCTTGAATGGGTTCAGCTGCAGTACCATGGTGAGCCTCACCGATATGTGTGGCGCTTTGTCTGGATAACAATGGAACCCTTTTTTTTCTGCGGAAGGTTTAGAGCCCTACTGGTGATATACTAAGGTCATATCCTAAGTTGAAACTCTTTGTTCAGAAATAATGCAGAGGTCGGACTTTATAGAACTTTCTTTATAATTGCAGATGACGTAAAGGCATATAATGCTTTAAATATGTTAATCAAAGCCTAATCCCTACAGGATGACCTTGGGAAACTGATCAAATATGTAGCTAAACTGCAAATGAGGTTCAATATATACAAATGTAAGGTTATATAATGGGTATTAAAAAATACACATGCCCTTCATGGATCATTATTGGGTAAGGGTCCTTTCACACAGCGTTTTGCCCATGTTCATTGGTCCCATCTGGGCTTGACCCCAGACATACCACATAAACGGGATTCAAATGTATGCGCCGACAGGGTCAACCTGTGCTCTGCCATGCATGTTTTTCGGGCATATATGCCTACTGGAGGTGGACGTAGTAGACTCCAGTAGAGCATATACACCTAAAAATATTGCATGTCAGTGCACACATTGACTCTGTCAACATCATTATAGTCTATGGCCCTGTCGACTCATAAATCCGTATGCTGTTTAGCGGGGATTGCGGATGCACACCTTGAAGAGACCAACGAATGTGGGCAAAAACACTGTGTGAAGGAACTCTAAGCATCCCAAAACACATTATACTAAAGTTGTCTGAACCCATCGAGTTTGTCTTTAGGATGATAGTCTAATGAGTATGGCTGCCTCCAGACTTTCCCTATCAAATGAAGTCAGGGGAGATAAGAGTCGGCCATTTTGAATTTTAACACCTGACTCTTTTGTTATTTGGGAGAGAAGCTGCTGCCATAGTTATTTGCAATTGGCTTTCTCCTCTCTCCCTTTTGAAAACACTTGAACATTTGGCCAAGCCAAATATTCATGTGTATGGGGTAGCCCAAAGAGATAGCCCTGTTGGCCGAATGAGCTTTCAGGAATCAGCTACCATATGTGTATGTACATATTGAATGGCTGTTGGCCAAACAATGCTTCAGCTGAGATTCTCCCATACACTGACTCTCCCCTCAGCCTCAGGCGTTTTTAATTACAGTAGGATCCTACCTTCCTGTATAAATTATCACCAACCACAGTCCTTTTATAACAAAACCACCTCAATTCAAGTAATTTAAACAACATCCCCAAACATGAACGGGGATATAGAGGCATTGACACAGTATTAATTAAAATAATTTTATTCAAACATGTTAAAATAATGACACCTAAACAAGGAATCCTCATAGGTAAAAAAACAGAGGTATAGAAGAACCAGGAATGCTATAATGTCATGCAATATATAGTTACACACATAGCAAAAAAGAAGTATACATGAACATATATTATGTAACTAACAGAACGATAAAAAGTGCACCGTGCAGTTGTGCCACATAATAATCAGTACAGAAAATATTTAAAAAATTCCAAATAAATTAATGCAATTAAAAAAAAGCAATGTAAAGTGCACCGTGCAACTGCACCATATGCCCCTGTTTGAGGAAGCCGGTCAGGCGAAACAGTGCTGTCGGGGTACGCCCGGGTGGTCTGGTTAACCAGGAACTTTTCACTGTGAGTAATACATTTGGATCAGTTTGTGATATATAATGATTGCTGGATCAAATATTGGAGTAATGCAATTCAAATTTCATATATTTCATGTTTGCATGCTATAGCGCTACAGAGTGCTACTTTATTTATTGGTTATCTTTGGAGATGGCTACTCTTAGTAAGCCCCTGTACACACCTGATTTCTGTTTCGCCTGCAGCTTATCTCAAATAGAACAATGCTATTGGCAGTCCAAAGTCAGACATGGGCGATCAACATCTCTCCCAATCATCAGTCCATCAGCCCCCCATGACCGTTGGTCGAACCTATCGATATCAGCAGGTTCTGCCAACATTGGTCTAATATCTATGGAGGCCTTTAGTCTACTTAAAGAAGTTGAGTGTCATTTTTAGTATTGCAATAAACAATAGCAGTCAATGCCAGTCCGCTGCACCAAACGTCGAAAAGATATTACGAGTATAAGTTGACCCGAGTATAAGCCGACCCCCCTAATTTTGCCACAAAAAACTGGGAGAACTTATTGACTCGAGTATAAGCCTAGGGTGGGAAATGCTCCATAGATTATTCCCCCATATGGTGTCCCCAGAAGAAGCACCATAGATTATTCCCCCATATGCTGCCCCATAAGAAGCTCCATAGATTGTTCCCCCATATGCTGACCCCAGAAGAAGCTCCATAGATTGTTCCCCCATATGCTGCCCCCATAAGAAGCTCCATAGATTATTCCCCCATATGCTGCCCCCATAAGAAGCTCCATAGACTGTTCCCCCATATGCTGACCCCAGAAGAAGCTCCATAGATTGTTCCCCCATATGCTGCCCCCATAAGAAGCTCCATCGATTATTCCCCCATATGCTGCCCCCATAAGAAGCTCCATAGACTGTTCCCCCATATGCTGACCCCAGAAGAAGCTCCATAGATTGTTCCCCTATATGCTGCCCCCATGCTGCTGCTGCTGCATGTAAAAATAAAAAAAAT
This sequence comes from Dendrobates tinctorius, assembly GCF_039654945.1. NCBI lineage: Eukaryota > Metazoa > Chordata > Amphibia > Anura > Dendrobatidae > Dendrobates > Dendrobates tinctorius. The sequence goes on along the minus strand of NW_027361743.1, from coordinate 22,085,326 downwards.
TACATACTCACCTCTCCGTCGCTGGGTGTCAGATACTCACGTGTCCTGCATCCATGGCTGCTCACCGCTATCTGCCATGTCATCAGTCAGTGACGATCAGACTGCAGGGGGCGCGGCGCGCACTAATCACGTCACCGCACCCTCTGCTGTCTGAAGTCACTGACCAATGACAGACAGCAGCAAGCAGCCATGGACGCAGGACAGGTGAGTATCGCTATACTTACCCGTCCTGACGCTGTGTCTTGAGCCCCCAGCTTCTTCATGTGGTACCGCTCATTAAAACTCATGAATATGCGCATATTCATGAGTTTTAATGAGCGGCACCACATGACCACTGAAGGCAGGAAGAGAGAGCACGGGGAGAAGCTGGGGGCTTAAGACACAGCGTCAGGACGGGTAAGTATTATTATTATTATTATTATTTATTGTTATAGCGCCATTTATTCCATGGCGCTTTACATGTGAGGGGGGTATACATAAAAACAAGTACAATAATCTTAAACAATACAAGTCATAACTGGTACAGGAGGAGAGAGGACCCTGCCCGCGAGGGCTCACAATCTTCAAGGGATGGGTGATAATACAGTAGGCGAGGGTAGAGCTGGTCGTGCAGCGGTTTGGTCGATCGGTGGTTACTGCAGGTTATAGGCTAAGTATGACCTGACACCCCCGCCCCCCCTCCCCCTCCGACCCCCTTTGTATATGACTCGAATATAAGACGAGAGGGGGACTTTCAGCCCAATTTTTTGGGCTGAAAATCTCGACTTATATTCGAGTATATACGGTATCTTTTATTAGGAAAGGCATGATTTCTAGAGAAGAAGTACATGTTTTATCTCTTTATAAAGCTCTGGTGCTACGGCTTGGCTATGCTGTCCAGTTTTGGGCACTAGTCCAATAAAAAGTTACAAAAGAGGCAGAGAGAAATTAATTCAAAGCTTGGAAGTTGTGGGTTATGAAGGACGATTGTTGAAATGAATACAAATCTGAGAAGGGTTGTTATGAAGAGAAGCAATTTCATCAAAAAGCTCAAAAACATTACTTTCTACTGTAAAAATATGGAACCTGCTGCTGCAGGAATTTGTCAGAATGGGAGTCACATCTGCACCTAAAGGGACATGAACGCTTCCCAATGTCCCACAAAATTGCCCCATGGCTTTATCTCACTCTTTATATTGATTCAAACAAGCCCTTTTCGCTTTCTTCATGCTTAATAACATTCACTAAAATCATTTTTGCAATTTGGCCATGGATATGCAAATTAGTGGGTGACTAGTCTGGGGGTGTTTTGTGTATCCAGATTAATCGTCCCACCAATTATATTATCACACCCCTGTGGACATGAGTGATATGATTGGCATGGGCGGTGTCGGTAATATGGGAGTAAGCCCCATGGCTTCATGGGCGCACTGTACATGCCTAAGGAGGCACTGGGGCTGTAGGACTCTGACAAACATCACCACCAACTCTGCAAATCTCGCAGCTTGCTGTCAGAGTAGTCACCCACCAAGTTTGACATCCTCAACCCCCAAAACACATAATATCCCCTTAATGACTTTTGACATATATTTACGTTATTGGACATGTCCCTGCCTTTGATGCAAGTTCCGATGCTGAGCCTGCATCTTTTCCCGGACTTGAGTGCTGATTTCATCAGCCATCAAGTGCCTTTTACAGCCGTGGGTAGAGTGGAGCTCCGCCTGCAGATGTTAGCCTGTTAAATCCCATGCTCAATAACTGACAGCGGGATTTTACAGGCATTGGCCAGAAAATCCTGCCCATTGCCGCCCTTTTCACGTGATCGCAGGGTGCTGATGGGTTGTCATAACAGCCAGGGGCCTAAAGAAGATCCCCATGACTGTCATTGTGAATCTCCTGTAAACGCTGACTCATGGAGATTCATTCTCCAGCAGGACCCTGCACCTGTCCATACTTCCAAAACTACCAATACCTGCTTTACAAACAACAGTATCACTGTGCTTGATTGGCCAGCAAACTCGCCTGACCTTAACCTCATAGAGAATCTATGGGGTAGTGTCTAGAGGAAGATGAGAGACACCAGATCCAACAATGTAGATGAGCTGAAGGCTGCCATCAAAGCAACCTGGGCTTCCATAACCCCTCAGCAGTGCCACAGGCTGATCGCCTCCATGATACGCCGCATTGATGCAGCAATTGATGCAAAAGGAGCCCCGACCAAGTATTGAGTGCATTTACTGAACATACATTTCAGTAGGACAACATGTTGGATTTTAAAATCATTTTTTCAAGCTAGTGTTATAAAATATTCTAATTTACTGAGATAATGACCTTTGGGTTTTCACTGGCTGTAAGCCATAATCATCAACATTAACAGAAATAAACACCTGAAATAGATCACTCTGTCTGTAATGACTCTATATAATATACGATTTTCACTTTTTGTATTGAAGAACTGAAATAAATTAACTTTTTGATGATATTCTAATTTTGTGAGAAGCACTTGTATATCTGCCTTTTACAACTCAATAGATAGGATAAGCAGTAATAATGTAGACTAATGATTAAAGCATCTGTCTGATTAATAGGACTTCGGAGTATTTTTCATTATTATTTTATGTCAAATTGGTCTTTGTCATTAAATTGTATTTTTTAGATATCAGCAAATCTTTTGAATTAGGAATTTGGTCTCATTATCCAGATTCCCTACAAATTGGCTGCTGCGTTCCCTGCCTGTGCTTTAATGCAGGCTTGTATAGTTTCTCTTCATTGGCTGCGATTTAACATGTCATGTGATAGCTGCAAGGCCTAATGGGAAAGCCAAAGCTGCTGCCCCTGAGGTCATGTGAGCCTTCTCTGACTCTTGCAATTTTTTGCTTTGTAGAAAATTGCGGTGGGCATTTTTTTGGGGAATTTATACAAATCAAATTGCAAATTGTTCAAGCTCACCAAATCTTACATTGAAAGACCTTTACTAGGATTTTATTCCAAGCCAGAAACTCCTCCGAAAAGAAGAGGCACTTATCTGTACACAGCAGTTTTGAGGTTATTTCCAATGAGTGTCTCTTCCATTAGGACTTGGCTAAAAAGCTTAGTAATGTTTCAAGGGTCTTTTGCAGGCCAGTCATGACCCAGTAGTTAGTGACCTCCAATAGGTGACATTAGAGAGACAGTTCTGGAGGAGAATTAATTTGCATACTTTTCCCTTGGAACTTTGCCTATACGAATCCACAAGTATCATCAGTAAGAACCAGCAACATCTGACAACCTGAGATCTGAAAACTACACCCAAAAGCATCTCGGCATGTGCCAAAATGTCCTCAGGATGGCTAACACTTCATTATAGCATATTGGAAAATGTACAGCAGAAGATTTTCTTTCTCCCCAATGCAAGAAACTGAATGTCAGTGGAATAGAAATGTATCCAACTACAACAACGGTAATAGAGAAGTCCACATGGGCTTTTGTCTCGCTGTCAGTCAAGCACACCTTTCACTAGTTTCCAGCTCAATGCACTATGCCCCATCAATGTCAATTAGGTGTCGCCATCTCCAAGAAATGTAATCTATACTCCGAATAGAATAAATAGGGAGTCCCCTTTGGAATGTCGGCTGTGATCATTATTTATTCTGACACTGAGTGACAATATTTGCAGACTGGGATTAGGTAATTTATTTGAGCATCTTGATCTGTTCCTCGTGAGCCAGAATTAGGTTAACCTTACCCTGTTCTTGTACTTCACCTTAACTAGATTTAACATGTGGCCAAATGCCCTTGGAATGATGTTACAATAAACTGTAGAGTAAATGTCTTGGAGAGATATAAAATGCAGATGCTTCTCACAAAATTAGAATATCATCAGAAAGTTAATTTATTTCAGTTCTTCAATATAAAAAGTGAAACTCATATTATATAGAGTTATTACACACAGAGTGATCTATATCACGTGTTTATTTCTGTTAATGTTGATTATGGCTTACAGCCAATGAAAACCCAAAAGTCATTATCTCAGTAAATTAGAATACTTTATAACACCAGCTTGAAAAAATGATTTTAAAATCTGAAATGTTGGCTTATATTGAATATACTGTATATATATTATATTGAAGTTCAAGTTTTGCTGGAATGGTGTGAGGGTGCCAAGTCACATTGGCAAAGCCCCTGAGGTGCCAGAACAGCAGAACCCCTACATACATCACCTCATTTTACAAACTACACCTCACAATGAATTCTTCTAGGGGTGCAAAATATTCAGAATTGAGAGTCCTCAGTGGTTGATACCTTTTAATGGCTAACTGAAAAGATGGTAACAAATTGCAAGCTTTCGAGTCTACTCAGGTCTCTTCATCAGGCATTGACTAATACAAAATCTGAATAATCACATATTTATGCACAACACAGCACAGAAGGAATGCAATATATAAGACAAGTGACGTGAACAAAGATATACATCTTTCCTGTATCTAGGGGTGCAGTGAGCAGTTGGTTTGAACAGTCATTCTGTGCCAATATTAAGGCCCTCAAACATATTAGATAGCTGTCAACCCTACAACCATTTGGCCGACAACTATCTGTCCTGAATGTCACATACAGAGGAGCACTTCGAAAAACATTCTTGTGCTCTCTAATAGAGGATGTCAGGCTCATCTGGTGTCGTCATCTTGTCTTCAGAGAGAACGAGAGGATCAACCATTGGAATTCCAACACGCCAGATCCTTCCCTTTCGTCACATAAACTATTGAAGGAAAGTTGAGAGGCCTACCAACATATGAGATTGTTGGCAGAACCTGGCGATTTTATCCTTATGTACACGAAAGCCTTGGTTTAGCCAGTAGAACAGACAGTACAGCGTGCACAGAAATCATGAGCCTCAGTACAGCAATGAGACAGCTAAAATGGAGTTGCTGTACAGGGGACGTCCTTATAGACTTTGCTGTGTGCACAGAAATCATAGTCCTCCTTGTATACAAAGATATACATCTTTCTTGTATCATAGTCCTCCATGCAGAAACTCCAATCTAGTAATCTCTGTAGTGAAACAGCTAGAATGAAGCTGTTGCAGTGAGGACATCCTTATAGACAGTGCTGTGTTCACAGAAACTATAAACCTCTGTACAGCAACTCTGTTCTAGTCATCTCTGTAGTGAGACAGCGAGAATGGAGTTCTGTACAGAAGACGTTCTTATAGACAGTGCTGTGTGCACAGAAATTATGAACAGGGTCTGTACCACAGGACTGGCATATGGCAAATGTGGTGCCAATATTCAAAAAGGGGACTAAAACTGAACTTGAAAATTATAGGTCAGTTAGTTTAACTTCAACTGTGGGTAAAATCCTGGAGGGTTTTCTAAGAGATACTATACTGGAGTATCTGAAGAAGAATAACCTCATGACCCAGTATCAACATGGGTTTACAAGGGACCATTCCTGTCAGACTAATATGATAAGCTTTTATGAAGAGGTAAGTTCCGGACTGGACCAAGGGAATGCAGTGGATGTAGTGTACATGGACTTTTCAAAAGCTTTTGATACGGTGCCACACAAAAGGTTGATACATAAAATGAGAACAATGGGGATAGGGGAAAATATGTGTAAGTGGGTTAAGAGCTGGCTCTGTGACAGGTAACAAAGGGTGTGTTAGGAACGGCGGAACGCACTAAATAAAAATAATAATAAAGTGCGTTCGCCGCTCAGGGTCCACCGTACAGTAGGTGTTACAACCACTGCTGAGTAATGGCAGACGAGCAATATGGCGATATAATGCGCATGGGTTCAACTTCACCCGAAGTGCGCAAAGCGGGCTCTCTTCACACACAGAGGCGCTGCAACAAAAACATACAAAAGGCTGAGCCTGTTAGAGTCACAGGCCTCAGGTAAATGCACACACGGTATAAGGTCACAGGAGCAGGAACTAAGACAGAGGGGTTGCGTCCGTCTAGGCCTACCTTGAGTGCGGCGTCGTTACTGCGAACGCCAAGAAGGGCTGCAACTACAGCGCAGCGCAGGACACTGCCGCTGGACGACACAGCTACAAAGCAGGTGCTATGTCGGACGCTAGTGCAGAGGTTCGGTGTGCACAGTGGCCTAAGGCTTGCCACAGACTGGCGCAGACTACTGAACTAATTCCTTAACCACATGCGTAATATCAGAGGGAAGGGGTTTCATAATAAGTCAGTCACCAGAAACATACATCCGTCACCATTCACACATAGCAGTATAGTCTATACTAGCGCATGGTGGAACGGCCATGCGTGCTTTTTATAGCAGCCGGGACCTTCCGGAAGCTTCTAGATCTCTGAGATGGACCAATGAGATCTGGAGCAGGACCTGAGCACATGACTCCCGATCTCCAATGGGAAACCGTCTCATGAGCATGCTCAGTAGGAGGACAGAGGGACTTAGCCCCTGGAGAGATTAGCTGCAAGGCAATCTCCTCTGCGGTAGATAAAGAGCAAGAGACCGCAGAATGTAAGGGTCTGGATTCCTGCAGAGCAGACGCAGGAACCTGACTCCTAACAGGGTGGTTATTAATGGAGCACACTCGGACTGGGTCACGGTTAGCAGTGGGGTACCACAGGGGTCAGTATTGGGCCCACTTCTTTTTAACATATTTATTATTGACCTTGTAGGGGGCATAAGGAGTAGAATTTCAATATTTGCAGATGACACTAAACTCTGCAGGGTAATCAATACAGAGGAGAACAATTTTATATTACAGGAGGATTTATGTTAACTAGAAGTTTGGGCTGATAAATGGCAAATGAGGTTTAATGGGGACAAATGTAAGGTTATGCACGTGGGTAGAGCAAACAAGATGTATAATTATGTGCTTAATTATAAAGCACTTGGCAAAACTGTCACTTAAAAAGACCTGAGTGCATGGGTGGACGACAAACTCCCATTTAGTGGTCAGTCTCAGGCAGCTTCAGCAAAGGCAAATAAAATAATGGGATGCATTAATAGAGGCATAGATGCTCATGAGGAGAACATAATTTTACCTCTATATAAGTCACTAGTGCGACCACACTTAGAATACTGTGTACAGTTCTGTTCTCCGATGCATAAGAAAGACATAGCTGAACTGGAGCGGGTGCAGAGAAGAGCGACCAAGGTTATTAGGGAACTAGGGGGTCTGCAATACCAAGACAGGTTATTATACTTGGGGTTATTTAGTTTGGAAAATCGAAGGCTTAGGGGTGATCTTATTACAATGTATAAATATATGCGGGGACAATACAAAGACCTTTCTAATGATCTTTTTACTCTTAGACCTGTGACGAGGACAAGGGGGCATCCTCTACGTCTGGAGGAAAGAAGGTTTAATCGTAATCACAGACGCGGATTCTTTACTGTAAGAGCAGTGAGACTATGGAACTCTCTGCCATATGATGTTGTAATGAGTGATTCCCTACTAAAATTTAACAAGGGACTGGATGCCTTTCTTGAAAAGTATAATATTACAGGGTATATACACTAGTTTCCTTAACATTGCTTTGATCCAGGGAGCTAGTCTGATTGCTGTATGTGGAGTTGGGAAGGAATTTTTTTTCCCCAATGTGAAGCTTACTGTTTGCCACGTGGGTTTTTTTTGCCTTCCTCTGAATCAACATGTTAGGGCAAGTTAGGATAGGATATGGGTTGAACTAGATGGTCTTAAAGTCTTCATTCAACCTTAATAACTATGTTACTATGTTACTATGTACAGTAGCTCTGATCTAGTCATCTCTGTAGTGAGACAGCAAGAATGGAGTTCTGTACAGAGGATGTCCTTACAGACAGTGCTGTGTACACAGAAATAATGAACCTCAGTGTTGCGGGCTGATATTAATAGCCTGGAAAGGGGCCATGGATATTGACCCCCCAGGCTAAAAACATCATCTCTCAGCCACCCCAGAAATGGCTCATCTTATACAGTAGATGCACCTATTCTGGCACTAAGCTTCGCTCTTCCCTCTTGCCCTGTAGCGGTGGCAAGTGGGGTTTATATTTGGGGGTTGATGTCACCTTTGTATTGTCCGGTGAAATAAAGCCCATGGCTTAGTAATGGAGAAGTGTCTATAAGACATCTATCTATCCATTACTAATCCTATAGTTATATGGTAAATAAAGACACAACCAGAATAAAGTCCGTTATTAATCTTAGTTAACCATACTTACTGCATAGCCTAATCCCGGACTCCCTCAATCTCCTGCAACAAAAATAAAATAATAAACCAAAATATAATACTTCCTGTCTGCCGTAGTCCATTTACCAAGTGTCCCACGATGATCTCACGTGTAGAACAGTCACATCGGGAGATGTGACTATTCTACAGGGCTTTTGGTGATACACTGACAGGAGGTAATCCTCCTGCAGTGTATCACGCCGCCGCCGTAAGAGAGTTCACCAGAGTTCATCACTCCGGGGCTCTCACTTTATGGCAGTACCGCTGTGTGAGAACTTTCCCACGCAGCGGTGCGGAGCGGTCACATCTCCTGATGTGACTGTTCTACACATGAGATCGCCGTGGGACAATCTGGATTACCTTGGACAACGTCAGACAGGAAGTATGTGTTGGTTTATCATTTTACGTTATTTCTAGGAGATGAGGGCGTCGGGGATTTGGTGTGTGGTGAGTATAATGTGTTTTTATTTCTATGTGAATATGTATATATTATGTATCAATATGCATGTATTATGTGAATAATGAATATGTATGTAATTTTACTTCTTTTTTTAACAGTAGAGATAGCCCGATGTGAGCAGTAATCTCATCAGGACAAGCCTGCTTCACCACTGCGGGTCACAGTCAGCTGCAGAATCACGCTGACATCTGCCAGCATAATCACTCAGCGCTGTGACCGACAGTACCGGCGGTAGCGTTACCGCACAAACAAACACCAACACGCACCCACAGACATCTGCACACAGACACCCGCACACATACGCACATACACATAGACAGTTACAGACATACAGACAGCCGCGCACACACACTGCAGACAGACACACATATTCTCCGCTAAATTTCAAAAGCAACATTGTTCACAGCAGTGACCTGGGAGACCCTCAAAAGACCTCTGAGGGGGGGGATAGCGGCAAAAAGCTTTGGTTTCCCATAGACTTATATTAGGCTTGTTGCTCGGGTCAAGCAGCGGATCATTCCAATTTGCTCGACCCGAGCAATGAGCACCTGAGCATTTTTGTGCTTGCTCATCACTACTAATGATGGTAATTTGTGGTCTGGTCACAGTGTGGTGCTATTTGTTCCAGGCATGTGGTATTATTTGGTCACTATATGCTGGTAATATCTGGTCTGGTCACATTATGGCCGTATTTCTCCCTCGTATGTGATATTATTGGTCTTGTAATAGTAGATTGTGCTGTGTCTGCCAGTCATTTGTTCTCTTTGATATTAACTAAGAGAAGATTCTTAATTTCCATTAGTGGTTTAATATTTGTAACAAAGTGCGCTTACAGGGTTTCTCCAGTGAAAACAAGTAATCAACTCCCCACAGGATATCACCTATTCTGTGGAACTGATGGATCGATGTGTTTTAACCAAAGAACCCCTTTAATGCAAACTACCATAATTGTACATCCCAGTTATGGTGTGCGCACAGTAGATGTGCAGGAGCCACCTGTGTAGCTCCACTATGGTATAACTGGGATAACAGTTAACAGGTATTTTCATATAGCTGTAGGGTGGGTCCCTAGGGTCAATTCCTCCAGTAGGAGACACCCCATGTCTCTGGTGCGTGGCCCTCATGTCCCTGGTCCCCATATCCCTGGTCTGCAGCTGTATGTCCTTGGTCCTTGCCCGACATCATGCTGCATCCACGGAAGAAGGGAAAAAAAGATTCTTTTTAACTGCCTGTGCTCCCGTTATTTTTTACCTTCAGCGCGATTGTGATAAAATGGCCGCCAACCTATCAGAGGTTGGTGGCTCATATCAGGGCGCCCATCGAGGTCACTTTAATGCAGGTTCGTATTGGAGCAAAGGGACACCAGACAATTTTCCAGTGGGACCGAGTACTCGGGGGGGGCTTGAGCAGGACATAGAGGGGGGCCTGCTGGTTTTTACTGAATGTGTCCAAGATGCCCCTGCATCCCTGGTCCTGGCTCAAAATCCCTTGTGCTGGCTCCATGTCACTTGTGCTGTCCCCATGTACCTGGTCCTCACCCTATGTATCTATTCCTTGCCCATAGTCCCATGTACTTGGCCCCATGTCTTTGGCCCCATGTACCTGGTCCCATGTCCTTGGTTCCATGTCTCCATGTCCTGGCCTTATGTCCCTGGTCCTTTTTCCTTGGTCACATGTCAGTGGCCCCATGCCCCTGGCCCCGTGTCCCAGGCCTCAAGTCCATGGCCCCATGCCCCTGGTTTCATGCACCTGGTCCCATGTCCTGACCCCTTGCAGTGGCCCCATGCCCCTAGTCCTATGTCCTGGTCTCATGTCCAAAACGAAAGGCTGCTAAAAATGTTCAGAGGGTTATTTTTTTCAAACAGACACAAATCATGTGGGGCGGGGACTCGAGCATGTGCACAAGCACCAGGGATACACGATCGAGTACTGAGCATGACTGAGCACCCCAATGCTCAATCAAGCATCGAGCAGAAGGGCTGCCATTAGGAATTTCAGGGCCCCATACTGGCTAAATTTTAGGACCCCCTTGAGACTTTACCCATGCTTCACCCCAGTTCAGACTCTACCCTAGTTCAGACTCTACCCAAGATCCGCCTCCACAAACCAAACTTTTCACAGTCCCACTGCCCTTTCTTGGAAAAACTCCACTTCTTCACCACGTCCTCACTAATCACACTATAACAGGTCCCATCAAACACCATACTGTACCTCATACATAGCCAACAGCTTTTGTTTTGACCAAAAGATTTTTTAAGCCTGCCACGATGACAAGGTAGACTCTTTTGGCAGGGCCCTACTCTAATCTAACCTATTAGACATTTTTGAAAATATAAAATACCTTTTTTTAGATATATTTTTTATATATTTTTCTTTAAGGGAATGTGTCACATACATTTTTTTGGTCATTTTCTGGTTATTTTTGATGAATGTGTTTGAGATGATAAGGTACCTGCTAATATAGACTTTATTGAATTTCGGCATCACATTTGAATGGAAAATAGAAATATGGACTATGCTGAATGCTTTTTAATCATCTCACAAACACATTGGTTAACAATAACCAGAGAATGTTCACTGCCCAACACATAAAGTACATTCCGTATCAATCCCACTAAACATTTTGCTAACTAAATCTATTTTTCATAAGAGTCATTTAGTTAAATCTTTTAGTCAATTATGTCAAGTGCAAATTATAGCGCCAATAACAAAAGAGAAAACAAACAAAACAACATCCATTCTTGACTGCCTTATAGTTGCCATTTAATCTAAGCATTCACTCAATCTTTATTAAAGCATTCACACACATATTGTAATGAATGGAAGTGGAGGCAGAGATGGTGAAGTTCACATTCGTTTTATTTTTGAGTGGAACCTCGGGACCACGGTCCGGGGGGCTCCGAGGGGGGCGTGACTAGTGAGCCCTGGGTACCTGTCATAAAGCCCCTCAAACAGGGCCAGAATGGAATACCCGGAGGACACAGGTGCTACCTCCAGTTAGACCCCGAATACATGGCAGCTGTCCCAGTGGAACCAAAAGGGATAACAGTAGTTACAGCAGAGTCCGTAATGAGACAGGTCCTGGATCCGGGTAGTTGGTAAGGAGTCGGTTCCAGTAACCTTCACACAGTCCTTGGACTCCGACGGCTGTTGGCGGAACGGGATGGCTTTCGCCCAGATGGTTGCGGATATAAGCAGGAAGCACAGGATACTGATACTCTGTGGAGACAGATAGCATTAGACAATGCACAGAGACTGCAGACGCAGCGCAGACAGGTTTAGCATGAGAACCGGATGTAGCAATGATTGATACTCGTTGCTCCGGGCTCTCCCTCTGGAGGAGAGGCCAGAAATAGCAGCCAGTGCGTTGCCATTGGATAATTGCATTTTTTTAAAAATGCACGCCGTCCCTTTAAGAAGGCAGGAGAGCAGACTGGCGGGCCCTAATAGCTCTAGTTACAGATCTGCCGACAGAACGCCAGGAGGTGGAGGCCGGAGGGAGGCCTGCATGTAGAGCAGCATCAGGAGACCAAGAGGAGGCCGGCTGCAGCCTAAGGACAGCGTGTGTGGCTGGAGGTGAGTGTCCAGAATGGAGGGCAGCGGCAGACCTGGGCACAGCGCCAGGACGGGGATGAGGTGTAACAGTGGCAGATCTGGGTGCAGCACCAGGACGGGGACCGGGTGTAACAGTATTCCCCTCTTTACACCCCCTCTTCTTCAAGGCTGCATAGAATCTTTTAAGGAGAAGAGGAGCCTGGATGTTCTCTCTAGGCTCACAAGATCTCTCCTCAGGACCAAAACCCTTCCAGTCCACCAGGTAGTAGGCCTTACCCCTTACTTTTTCACGGCCAGGATATGTTTAACCTCACAAACATCATCCTCTGAGACAGAGTCAGGAGTGGTACCCGGATCCTTAAAGAAGGAGCTCAACACTACTGGTTTGAGGAGAGAAACATGAAAGGAGTTAGGCACACGTAGAGAAGTAGGCAACTTCAGCTTGTAAGAGACTGGATTGATTTGTCTCAGGATCTCAAATGGTCCGATGAACCGGGGACCCAATTTGTAGGATGGCATCTTTAAACCGATGTACTTTGAAGAGAGCCATACCTTGTCTCCGGGGCAAAAGGTAGGCGCATCCAGACATCTCTTGTCCGCATGTCTTTTCATATGCTGGGAGGCTTTCTCTAGAGCAGTTTTGGTGTCCCTCCAGACCTTATTAAAATCTTCGGTGAAAGTATCAGCAGCCGGAACGCCAGATGATCCGGAGATGGGAAGAGGTATTCCGGGTTGCAGCCCAAAGACAATGTGAAAGGGAGACTTTCCAGAAGATTCACTTACTTGATTGTTGTAGGAAAATTCAGCTAAGGACAGTAAGTCTACACAGTCGTCATCATGCGCTTTGACAAAGTGACGCAGGAATCCAGCCAGGATTTGATTCGTCCTCTCCACTTGTCCATTGGACTAGAGATGGTATTTTGAGGAAAAAGCCAGTTCAATTCTTACCAGTTTACAAACTGCTCTCCAGAACCTTGAGGTGAACTGGACTCCTCTGTCGGACACATTGTGGAGAGGGAAACCATGGAGACGGAAGATGTGCCAGATGAACATGTCCGCCAACTCAGGAGCAGTTGGAAGACCGGGTAGCGGAATGAAGTGAGCAATTTTAGAGAAGCGGTCCACCACTACCCACACCACACAACACACACAGATGAGATTGGAAGATCTGTGATGAAGTCCATCGCGATGTGTTGCCAGGGAGCGGACGGAATTGGAAGAGCCTGAAGCCTACCTGCGGGTAGGTGCTTGGCCGTCTTGTTACGAGCACAGGAAGGACAGGCTGTGACGTACTCCTGAATGTCCTTAGCCATAGCAGGCCACCAGTAGTACCGGGAGATGAGTTGTAGAGTCTTTCTCTGACCGGCGTGACCAGCCAACTTGGATGAGTGACCCCACCAAAGGACACGAGTACATTCAGAAACAGACACGAAAGTTTTCCTAGGGGGAAGCCGGGTAAGATCAGCAGAAGCGACTAACCTTGAGGGTTCAATGATATGCTACGGTTCCTCTTCTTGATCAGGAGTTAGAAAGGCTCTGGAAAGTGCGTCTGCTTTGATATTTTTATCAGCTGGGCGAAAATGAAGAACAAAATTAAAGCGAGCAAAAAACAAAGCCCAGCGGGCTTGACGAGGATTCAGCCTTTGCGCAGTTTGGAGGTAAGCAAGGTTTTTGTGACCGGTGTATATGACTACCAGGTGAAGAGCTCCTTCTTAGAAGATGTCTCCACTCCTGCAGAGCCAATTTGATAGCCAACAATTCCTGATCTCCAACGGAATAATTCCTCTCTGCGGAAGAAAAAAACCTTGGAAAAAAAAACCACAGGAGTGCATTTCTGGGTTAGTACGGCTCCCGCACCTACAGAAGAGGCATCGACCTAGAGAAAAAATTGTTCATTGGAGTTAGGACGATGAAGAACAGGTGCGACAGCAAAGGCCTTTTTGAGAGAAACAAAAGCCTCCTCAGCATCAGGAGGCCAATCCTTGAGATTTGTACCTTTCCGGGTTAAGGCAGAGATGGGCGCCACTCGGGTGGAGAAGTTAGGAATGAATTGTCTGTAGTAGTTGGCGAAGCCCAGAAATCGCTGTATGGCCTTCAACCCAGACGGACGAGGCCACTTGAGTACAGCCGGTAACTTCTCTGGATCCATTTTTAATCCTGTGGAGGAAACAATGTAACCGAGGAAAGGCAAAGAGGATTGTTCAAAGAGGCACTTTTCAAACTTGGCTTGCAGTCTGTTCTTCCTGAGCCTCTGTAAGACTAGGCGTACTTGCCTGCAGTGCGAAACCAAGTCAGTAGAAAAAATCAGAATATCATCTAGATAGACGACAACACAGGTGTAAAGCAGATCCCTGAAAATGTCATTGACGAACTCTTGGAAAACAGCGGGTGCATTGCTTAGACCAAATGGCATTACCAGGTACTCGTAGTGGCCATCACGGGTGTTGAAGGCTGTTTTCCATTCGTCTCCATCCCTGATTCGGATCTATTGTAGGCACCTCAGAGATCCAGCTTGGTGAAGATCTTGGCCCCTTGGAGACAGTCAAACAGTTCTGAAATTAGGCAAACGGTACCTGTTTTTTACCGTGATCTGGTTCAGACCCCGGTAGCCGATACAGGGCCACAAGGATCTGTCCTTTTTCTTCACGAAGAAGAAGTGTGCTCCTAACGGTGATGATGATTTTCGGATAAACCCTCTGGCCAAATTCTCCTGGATGTAGTCCGACAGTCTCTGCCTGGGAAAGAGGTTAAACTCTCCCTCGGGGAGGAGGTGTACCAGGAAGAAGATCCATGGAACAGTCATACGACCTGTGGGGAGGAAGTTTTTCAGCTTCCTTTTCCCGAAGACATCCGAGAAGGACCAGTAAGCGGATGGTAATCCAGGCAGAGTAGCAGGTTGGACTGGGGGTGAAACTGGTTCAATCCGGGTTAAGCAACGGTCCGAGCAGGAATCTCCCCAACGTAGAATTTCGCCTGTTCTCCAATTAAGGACTGGTTCGTGTTTCTGAAACAAAGGCAAATCTAGAAGCAAGGGGTGAGACAAACCAGAGTATGCATAAAAATGGATTCTTTCAGAATGTATAAGACCTACCCAGAGTTCCACTGGCTCAGTCTGGAACTGGACGGGTTCGGTCAGTGGCTGGCCATCGACAGCGGTCACCCGCAACGGATTGGGAAGAGCCTGAACTGGTAAGTGGTAGCGATCCACAAGCGTCTGCTGGATAAAGCTCCCGGCGGCTCCGGAATCCAACAGAGTCCAGAAAATTTTATTGCTCCGCAGGTCACGGAGACTGAGATCTGGAATGAAGGAGAGGAGTGTTCTCTACCTAGGGTGGCCTCTCCTACCGAGCCTAGGCACAGGAGTTTCCCGACTTCTTTGGACAGGAGCGGATCAGGTGTTCGGAACTACCACAGTACAGACAGCTTCCGTCTTTGCGACGCGCCTCCTGGCGGCTGCTGGCCAGACTTACTTGATCTACCTCAATGGCTTCGGGAGAAGGGGATGAGGTAGCCATCTTGGAAGAATTAGAGTCCAGGTGATAGGACCTCTTGTCTCGCTTAATCTCCATGGAACGCTCCTGAAAACGCAGGTCAATCCGGGTCGCCAAGGAAATCAGGTCATCCAAGATGGTAGGACTGTCCCGTCCCGCCAGCTCATCCTTAATTCTTCCAGATAGGCCCTCCCAGAAGGTGGCCAGCAAGGCCTCGTTGTTCCAGGATAACTCAGACGAGAGGGTGCGGAATTGAACAGCATACTGAGCCACCGTGAGGGTTCCTTGGCGTAAGCGAAGCAGGGCAGAAGCGGTCGACGTGGCCCGGCCAGGTTCATCAAAGGTCCTGCAGAAAGTCTCTAGGAAAGACTGAAGATCATTAACCAGCGTCTCTCCCATAACGGATTTAGCCAGGCAAGAGCCACTCCTGCTAGATGTGACAGAATGAAGCTCACTTTGGCACGGTCAGAAGCAAACATGTGCCCCAAAATTTTGGAGTGTAGGGTACACTGATTGAGAAAACCCCGACACTGAGTGGGATCACCATAGAAGCGGGTAGGAGCCACTAGGCGAGGACCTTTGCTTGCCGTGACAGCAGGTACCTGGATGCTGATAGATGAATCAGAAGCAGCCGGGTTCAGCAGAGAATCCATGCAGGTGGACAGGTTACGTAGATATATTGTGATCTTGTCCTGTTGATCTCTTAAACGGGTCACCTCTTGGCACAGCTCCATGGTCGGAGGCCTCTGGGGTCCAGCGGATTCCATGGCCGGAGCAATCTGTAATGAATAGAAGCAGAGGCAGAGATGGTGAAGTAATGAATGGAAGCAGAGGCAGAGATGGTGAAGTTCACATTCATTTTTATTTTTTAAGTGAAACCTCGGGACCACGGTCCGGGGGGCTCCAAAGGGGGCGTGACTAGTGAGCCCCGGGTACCCGTCGTAAAACCCCTCAAACAGGGCCAGAATGGAATACCCGGAGGACACAGGTGCTACCTCCAGTTAGACCCCGAACACGTGGCAGCTGTCCCAGCGGGACCAAAAGGGATAACAGTAGTTACAGCAGAGTCCGTAATGAGGCAGGTCCTGGATCCGGGTAGTTGGGAAGGAGTCGGCTCCAGTAACCTTCACTCAGTCCTTGGACTCGGACGGCTGTTGGCTGAACGGGATGGCTTGCGGATGTAAGCAGGAAGCACAGGATACTGATACTCTGTGGAGACAGATAGCATTAGACAATGCACAGAGAGTGCAGACGCAGCGCAGACAGGTTAGCATGAGAACCGGATGTAACAATGATTGATCCTCGTTGCTCTGGCGCTCTCCCTCTGGAGGAAAGGCAAAAAACAGCAGCCAGTGTGCTGCCATTGGATAATTGCATTTTTTGAAAAATGCACGCCGGGCGGGCCCTAATAGCTCTAGTTACAGATCTCCCGACAGAACGCCAGGAGGTGGAGGCCGGAGGGAGGCCTGCATGCAGAGCAGCAGCATGAGACCCAGAGGAGGCCGGCTGCAGCCTAAGGACAGCGTGTGTGGCTGGAGGTGAGTGCCCAGAACGGAAGGCAGCGGCAGACCTGGGCGCAGCGCCAGGATGGGGATGAGATGTAACAGTGGCAGACCTGGGCGCAGCGCCAGGACGGGGACCGGGTGTAACACATATATTTGACGAGGTAGCTTTTGAGGGAGGGCTAAATTAACCCTTCACGGTTGACCAAGTGATTTCCAAATTAATCCAAAGAGTGTTGCTAGCAACTAGAATGACCATACGGAGATGGGTCTCTGTATGGGAGGATCAAAGGAGATCGCTAACTCCGTTTATTATCAATCAATCAAATTTATTATCGCCAAGTACATATTACATATATACAAGGAATTCTTTGTGGCAAAGAGGCAACATAATATATAACAACAGATACATCAAGTAACATCTAACAAGACAGATACAGTATATAGTCTACACATGACGATTTAATTGTTGAACAGAGAGTGGATAGAAGCTGTTCATATGGCGGTTGGTGCTGCATTTGGGGACTCTGAAGCGACGTCCTGAAGGGAGTAGTTGGAATAAGGAGTGTCCCGGGTGAGAGGGATCGGATGAAATTTTCAATGCGTGGGATCGAATACTCTTATCATAAAGATCCTGGATTTTAGGCAGGGGGAACCTATAATTCTCTCTGCTGTTCTGAAAGTCCTTTGTAAGCGGAGTTTGTCATGCGCAGTGGCTCCCCCATACCAGACTATCAGAGAGGAACAAATCACAGATCTGATGACAGTATTAAAGAATAAGATCAGCAGATTCTTAGACAAACCATATCTTTTCAGCTGACGCAGGAAGAACATCCTCTGTTGTGCTTTTCTTATAACAGCATCCACGTTTTTCCCCCATTTAAGATCATGAGAGATGATAACACCAAGGAATTTGGTCTCTGTGACCCTAAGAACCACTTCGTCATGGATGTAGATTGGAAGTATCTCATGTTGATCTTTCCTAAAATCCACAACCATCTCAGCAGTTTTTTTAGTGTTGAGTACAAGATTATTGGCTTTACACCAGTCACATATTCTTTTCACCTCACTCCGATACAAGTCTTCAGCATTTCCCCTGATGAGACCAATCAGTGTCATATCATCGGCAAATTTCAAGATTTTTACTGAGTCTGCTGAAGAGATGCAATCATTCGTATAGAGAGAAAACAGTAACGGGAACAAAACACACCCCTGAAGTGCCCCGATGTTTGTGCCCAAGGTGTCCGAAGTGAATGGTCCAACTTTTACACTCTGTATCCTGGCTGTCAGGAAGTTATAAATCCACAAGCATAAGTTGAGAGGGACTCCAAGAGCTACCATTTTCTTATGAAGTAAATTCGAATCAATGGTATTGAACGCTGAGCTAAAGTCCATGAAAAGAATCCGGACATATGAGTGCAGTTCATCTGTATGATCCAAAATGTACTTCAGTGCGAGATTGATAGTGTCGTTTGCCGAACGATTCTCCTTATAGGCAAACTGAAGCGGGTCCCATAGCTTCTGCGTGAATTTTATCAGATGGGACATCATAATTCTTTTGAAGACTTTCATAGCTACAGATGTGAGTGCTACTGGTCTATAGTCGTTCAACTCAGAGGATCCCACTTTCTTGGGGACAGGGATAATTGTGGAACTTTTCCAACACTGAGGTACAACTCACTCTTTCAGTGACACATCGTATATATTTGTCAGTATAGGGGCAAGCTGGGTAGCACATACTTTCAGACACATTGGAGATACACCATCAGGGCCAGGTGCCTTTTTGAACTTAAGTCCCTTCAGGATGCGTATCACCTCTGTCTCGGAGATCACTACTTGGGTGTTGCACAATGAATGATCTTTATATGAACAGACTGAGGAGCTTAGAGATGAATAGCCACTGTATGTAGAGCTTGCCTCAAATCTGCAGTAGAATTCATTTAACTCTGCTGCCAGACTTCTGCTGGGGTTCACTATAGTGGGGTGGCTTTTATAATTGGTGACCTCTCTTAATCCTCTCCATGCAGATCTAGTATCTTTTGATGAGAACCTTTCCTCCAGAAACTTTGCATACTCGTGTTTGGCTAACTTGATCTCTTTAGATAGCGAGTTCCTAAGTTTCTTGAATTCAGTAATATCGCCTGCTTTATAAGCCTCCTATTTTCTCTTACGGATCAACCTGACTTTATTTGTAAACCACGGCTTGTTGTTTCCCCGAAAGTGGACAGATTTGGATGGAATAAACGTGTCTTCACAAAAACGGATATATGAGGACACTGCATCAACCCATTCATCCAGACCCGAGCATGTTTCCTGGAATACCTCCCAGTCCGTGCATTCAAAGCATGCTTGTAGTTGCAATTTTGCCTCCTCAGACCATGTCTTCTTTGTATAAACTGTAGGTTTGGATGTTTTCAACCTTTGCCTGTAGGCTGGAATTAAATGAATTAGACAATGATCTGAAAAGCCCACTGCTGCTCTCCTCACTGCCCTGTAGGCCCCTTTTATGACTGTATAGCAGTGATCAAGCGTATTGTTCTCTCTCGTGAAGCAGTTTATATGTTGAGTAAATTTGGGGAGATCCAGGTTGAGTTTTCCTTTGTTAAAGTCCCCCATTACGATCACAAATGCTTCTGGAGATCCTTTCTCCCATTCTGATATTTTGCAAGCTAATTCACCAATAGCAGCTTTAACAGATGCTTGAGGGGGAATATATACTGCAACCAGAACCATAGATGAAAACTCTCTTGGAGAGTAAAATGGTCTACAATTGAGTGCAAGGTACTCTAGATCTGGAGAGCAACCTTTTCCCAGTATGTTAACATCACAGCACCAGCTAGTGTTGATGTAGAGACATACCCCACCCCCCCTTTTTTACCTGAAGCTACACAATCACGGTGAGCTCTGTAGATAACAAAACCAGGTAGATCCAGACTACAATCAGGGATGGTCTCATTCAATCAGGTCTCAGTAAAACAAAGAGCAGCTGAATTGGCCATATCAGATCTCATGTTACAAAGTAAGCTCAGATCCTCCATTTTGTTAGATAAGGAACGGACATTAGCCAAGTGGAGTGAAGGAAGAGCTGTTCTGAACCCTCTCCTCCGAAGGCGTGCCAGGACGCCACCTCTCTTGCAGTACACCTACACAGGTTTCACAGAAGTAATGCATATTAACACATGACCATTAACCAGAGTTTGTTTTTTATTCATTTCATTGTGCATTCAGTGCATATATGGGTGTGACCGCCCTTTTTCTGAGCTGGGAAAGCCATCCAGTCTGGCCTACACTGTTACTAGTGGTTCAGCCGCTCGATCCTTATTCACATTCACGTCACTTGGCAAGTGAAAAGGTTTTTAATACTAGAGTAGGGACTGTCCCACAAGGGTTGCCGTGACGTGGCGGGATGGCTTGTACATTATTTTGATCAAAATTATGTTTACTAAATACCCTTATTATTATTACTACCTTTATGCATTATTTGCAGTATATTTTTTACTTTTTAGTTCAGGATATTTGTGTTTTTTGCTTTTTGTTTTCTCTGGTTAATGGTCATGTGTTAATATGCACTTACATTGTGCATACACATTAACTTACATTCTCAGTTCAGATTTGTTTTTTATTCATTTCATTGTGCATTCAGTGCATATATGGGTGTGACCGCCCTTTTTCTGAGCTGGGAAAGCCATCCAGTCTGGCCTAAGCTGTTACTAGTGGTTCAGCCGCTCGATCCTTATTCACATTCACGTCACTTGGCAAGTGAAAAGGTTTTTAATACTAGAGTAGGGACTGTCCCACAAGGGTTGCCGTAACGTGGCGGGATGGCTTGTACATTATTTTGATCAAAATTATGTTTACTAAATACCCTTATTATTCTTACTACCTTTATGCATTATTTGCAGTATATTTTTTACTTTTTAGTTCAGAATATTTGTGTTTTTTGCTTTTTGTTTTCTCTGGTTAATGGTCATGTGTTAATATGCACTTACATTGTGCATACACATTAACTTACATTCTCAGTTCAGATTTGTTTTTTTTGTTTTTTTTATTTATTTATTTTTTTCCCACTGGATTGTGGGTGGTACGGAATATGGAGGGCTACAGTGGATCCAAGCATTGTCAGAACTTCTTGGTACACATAAGAAGACCTTGATCACTTTCAACAACTTCTGGAACCCCGTACCTGCATATGACTTCCATCACCAGTTTCTTCGCTGTGGCTTTTGCAGTCATGTTGGTAACAGGGAATGCTTCTGGCCAACTGGAGAGCATGTCAACAACAACCAAACAGTATTCATACCTTCCAGACTTAGGTAATGTAATATGGTCCACCTGGAGCCTTTGGAAACAATAGTCGGGCTTAGCAAGATGCTTCGGAGGTACACATTGAAGTTGACCGGGATTGCAAGTCTGACAGATATTACAGGCACAGTTGAGCGAAGTCAAAACTGTGGAAATTCCTGGGGCCCAGTAGAATTTTTGAACCATTGCGAGGGCCTGATTCTTTCCTTGATATATAGGCCCATGTGCCCATATGGCAATAGCAGGGTACATCCGCTTAGGGAGACACATGAGTTGGTCCTTTTTCCAGAGACCATTATCCATACATGCCCCATCAGTCTTCCATTGCTTCACCTCTTCCTTTGGAGACATTCTCTGCATCGTCATTAAGCGGTCTTGCGGGGTCCGACAGAAAACTTCAGTCTGTTGTAGATCATCAGGTTCTTGTAGGGTCAATGCTTCTTGTAACTGTTTACGCTGAGAGCGTGTGGTCACCATAGCTGATATGGTTGGTTCAACGGGTAAAAGAACAGCGGCTTTGCTTGCATATCCGCAAATGCATTGCCATCAGTCTGTGGATTGTTCCTAGGACCGTGCGCCTTAACTTTGATAGTAGCCACCTGAGTAGGTAATTTGATTGAGTCCATGAGGGTTTTAACAGCTTCAGCATTTTTCACTGGGGTTCCGTCAGTAGTAATAAACCCTCGATTGGCCTATAGAGCCCCAAAATCATGAGCAATACCAAATGCATACAGTGAGTCCGTGTATACATTAGCCCGTCTGTTCTTGGCCAAAGTACATGCAGTAGACAGAGCCTGGAGTTCTGCTTCTTGTGCTGACTGTGAGGGCATGAGTGCAGCTGCGTGCACTATAGTGTCCTCTGTGGTAACAGCATATCCCATGTGGAATCCACCAAACTCGTCAGCATATCTTGAACCATCCGTGTATAACACCAGATCAGGCTTTGGAAGTGGGTTCTCACTGACATTTGGTGGAGTAGCTGTTTCTTCAGTCAGAAGTTGGGAACAATCATTTACTGGGGACCAGCACTAAAGTAGCGGGGTTGATTGTAGTACAGCGATGCAACTTGACAAAGTCAGGCAAAAGGAGTGAACACTGCAGCCGTAAATGTCATTGCCTATTGCCATGTGATTGTGTAAGCACCCCTGCTGCGTGTCCTTCATTCTCAGACACATACAAATGGAACGTTCGAGTATAGTCCGGGATGCCCAAGGCAGGGGCGGAAGCAATAAGCCGTTTTAACTCAGAGAAAGCGCGATGGAGGCTTTCCATACAAATCGGTGATCTTTCCTTATAATTCATTATGCCATATTTCAAGGCATTGTAAAGGGGTTGCATTATGCGGGATGCATCCGGTATCCACTGACAATAATAAATACATAGTCCAAGAAAACGCTGGAGTTCAGTTTCATCTTTTGGGAAAGGAGGGGAGCTGACAGCTTTTTTTCTTTCTTCTGTGAGGTGTCTGACACCCTGAAGGAGACAGTGGCCCAAGAATATCACTTGACCAAGGCAGAACTGAAGTTTCGAGGCCGAAACCTGACAGTTCAGTGCTGCCAGATGCTTGAGGAAGCTAACCGTGGCAGCAATGGCTTCCTGCTCCCTCCGTGCACACAACAAAAAGATCATCCACATACTGAAGCAGCATAACCTGGGGGTGATCTAACTGCCAGGGTAAAAGACACTCGCTTATGTTTTTTGCAAACTGATTGGGACTGTTTTGGACCCCTTGTGGCATAACTGTCCATGTTAACTGTCGCCCCGATAAGTGAATGCAAACAGAAACTGGCAATATGGGTGTAATGGAATGCTAAAGAAGGCATTGGTAAGATCGATGACTGTAAACCAAGCAGCATCCTGGAGTATTTGGGACAAAAGAGTATGTGGATTAGGCACCATTGGAGTTTCCAGAACAGTAGCTGCATTAACTGCCCATAGATCTTGTACCAGCTGGGGTCTTTTTCTTAACGGGAAACAAGGGCATATTACATGGAGAAACACAGGGTACCAGAGCACCATTATCAAGTAACATTTATATTTGTCCCTGGAAGCCCCGCTCCTGATCATATTTCAAAGGATATTGATGGACTTTGGGAAAAGGGGCACCAGGTTTGAGAAACACTTTTACTGCTTCTACAGGCATTTTCCCTATATCATTTGGCCCTTTTGACCAAAGTTTAGATGGTATCTCTGAGAGGTATGGGGTGAGTCGTTGATCCTCAGGCAATATTGGGGGTGGATCTGGGCCTAACAAGGCCATCATAACTGTGGGAAGGGCATGCAAAATACAAATTTCCTCACTGTCTTCATCTGCATAAGGATTATGTAACGTAAGATCCATCTGACTATCATTTTGGATTTGTATTCTGGAGCGGAACTGTGATAATAAATCTGCTCCTAGTAAATTTACTGGACATGTGGGAGAGATTACGAACTGAGCAGTAACCTCGGGGAAGGGTCCCACAGGGATGGATTTTGTAAGAGTATGTTTATTGGGTCTGCCATCTACTCCGATTAAAACAGCGGGAGTATGACAATCTGTCTGAAAGTGACCGAGTCGGCCACAGTGCCAGCATTGCAGATGAGAATTGGCACAGCGGATCTGAGTAGTAAGGTTCCCAGTCATAGGATTGGAAGAGATATTGGAGTAGGGAGCTGAATTTGTGTATGGTTGGAGCGCGGGAGCTGAGTTTGCTGTGTGCCACTGATAAGAAACGAGCTATGTGCCTGCAGCTGCGGTGGGGGCAGTGTGGGCAGTGGGGGATGTGGTGGGGGCTGAGAACTGGAGGGGGAGCTGGAGCAGCTGCTGGTTTGCTTTTTTTTTCTTTCCCTGCTGATACAGAGCGAGCTAGATTCTTCTGAAAACTTTTTTTTCCTACTTTTAATGCATCGTCCGGAATCTTTCTGGCACATGGCACATTACTCTGTCACTTTCTCACACCAGAGTCACTTTCTTGCACCACAGAACATCCAGTCCTTGCCATAATAATAGACAATTTTTCCTTCTTCAACATAGCAGTAACAGAAACAATCAGAATTCACTTCCTCTGTTCTTCCTAACACTTTCGTCACATAATTCATGTGCCAAGCCATGAAATTCTTCTTTTTCTTCCACAGATTCTCTCCTTTAGAGCTAAATATCCTTACTTCAGTTGTGCACAGCACTGGAGCGGCCGTTTCAGTCTGTTCCACAGGGTCTATCCCCCTCTGGGATGCCCAAAATTCAACGCGGTACTCAGTGAAAGGAGGAGGGTATCTCAGACTATCCCTCGGGACACCTCTGGTTATATATATATATATCTCTATTGTGGGGAATAGATAGCTCAGCTGGGATCTTTGCTTTGGCACAAGTGTGTAGCTATGAAGTCACTTCAGCAGACTAGCAGGTTCCACATGAATATGGACACAGCATATTTATTGTGCACACTTGTTATTCAATGTTACACATGCCAAACATGAAATAAAATATCTAAGGCCGTCTGGCCACTAACTAACAATAGCAGGCTAACTACAAAATGAACCTATATAACAGCAAAGAAGTCCATGTAATCTTACTGTGTCAGCTCCCAGCTCAGCAGACGAGATAGACTGAGAGCTCCCAGCTCCTCCAGCTGATTATATCAGCTGGACCAGTCAGGAAACCAAAACCTGGATTGAATAAGTGGAGGGGAACTACCAGTCCTTTCCATGCTGATCACTAAGGAAACCATGACTGGATTACAGTGAAATAAACTGGCTTCATCATCAGTACAGGGAGACATATGAAATGAAATGGGAAGAAATATACCTGTTTTCTAGTACCTCTCCCCTTGGCACCTCACACACCCCCCTCCTCTGTTCGAGCCTGTGGGGTCGGACACGACGAGTCACCAAGCAGTGCGTTCTAGACAACGCATCTGCATTTCTGTGCGCTGTGCCCGCCCTGTGCTCAACGGAAAATTTAAACCCTTGTAATGCTAAGAACCAGAGTATCACCCGCGCATTGCCTTCTTTTGCCCGGGTCATCCACGTTAGGGGCGAATGGTCCGTCACTAGTCTAAACTGGCGACCTAGTAAATAATAGCGCAAGGTGCACAGGGCCCATTTCACAGCCAGGGCTTCCCGCTCAACTGCACTGTAGTTCTTTTCTGCTCTCGTAAGCGTTCTGCTTAGATAGGCCACTGGGTGTTCCTCGCCATTTACTTCTTGAGACAAAACCGCGCCGAGGCCCACCCCAGAGGCATCCGTTTGGACAATAAACTCCCGTTTAAAGTCTGGTGCAACCAACACTGGTTGGTCACAGAGGACTGTTTTCAATCGCTGAAAGGCCTCCTCTGCTTCTGCGTTCCACTTTATTGTGACAGATTTTCGACCCCTTAGTAAGATCTGTGAGAGGAGCTGCGATGGTCGCAAAATGTTTGATGAACCGCCTATAATAACCAACGATCCCTAAAAAAGCTCCAACCTGTTTTTTGGTTACCGGTCGTGGCCAATTTTGAATAGCGTCCACTTTATTGGCTTGAGGCTTCACGACGCCTCTCCCTCTTCCAATCCCAACGTACATTTCTTGGGATTGGCAGTCAACCCAGCTGTTTTTAGGGAGTCTAAGGCGGCTTGTACTTTTGACAAATGCATGTCCCAGTCATCGCTAAAGATAATGATGTCGTCCAAGTACGCGGATGCATACGGGCCATGGGGTTTTAGGACAATATCCATTAGACGTTGGAAGGTGGCTGCGGCACCATGCAACCCAAATGGCATATCTCGGTACTGGAATAATCCCTGGGGCGTAACAAAGGCAGTTTTCTCTTTGGCTGATTCTGTGAGGGGAATCTGCCAATAACCTTTTGTTAAGTCAATAGTGGATATGTACCTGGCCGAACCCAGTCTCTCTATCAGTTCATCGATTCTTGGCATTGGGTAGGCATCGAATTTCGATACTTCATTTACTTTCCGAAAATCGTTACAAAATCGGATAGTCCCATCGGGTTTGGGCACCAGTACGATAGGGCTAGCCCAATCACTCCGGGACTCCTCAATGACCCCGAGCTCTAACATCTTCTTCACTTCCTGGGCAATGGCTTGCCTCCGAGCCTCCGGAATTCGATATGGTTTTAGCCGTACCCGCGCCTGTGGATCAGTAACAATGTCATGTTTAATTAGGTGAGTCCGGCCAGGAAGTTCCGAGAAAATATCTGCATTCCTCTGTATGAACTCCCTGGTCTCTCGTTTTTGGCTTTCGGATAGCGTGTCTGCAATACCCACTTCTGGCGGAGCTACCTGGGGGTCCTTTACCTTAGAAGGTGGTGCCCCTTGAGGCCCATCCTCAAGGGCAGCTCCTGCCACCAGACTCTCCCTGTCCCGCCAGGCCTTAAGCAAGTTTATGTGGTATATTTGTTCGGGCTTTCTCTTGTCTGGTTGGTGTATCTTATAATTTACTTCACCTATTCGTTCCAGCACTTCGTATGGTCCCTGCCATTTCGCAAGAAATGTATTCTCTACGGTAGGCACCAATACCAACACCCTGTCTCCGGGTTGAAAGACTCGTGTTTTTGCAGCTCGGTTGTATACCGTGCTTTGGGCATGTTGTGCGTGCTCTAAACACTCTTTAACTATTGTCATAACTGCTGCAATTCGGTCCTGCATAAGTGTTATGTGTTCAATTACACTGCGATAAGGAGTCACCTCTTGTTCCCAAGTCTCCTTGGCAATATCTAACAGGCCTCTAGGACACCGCCCATAAACCAACTCAAAAGGTGAAAAGCCTGTGGAGGATTGGGGTACCTCACGTATAGCGAACAGGAGGTATGGTAGTAGGGCATCCCAATCTCTCCCGTCCTTATCCACCACCCTTTTCAACATTCCCTTTAAGGTTTTGTTAAAGCGCTCCACCAAACCGTCAGTCTGAGGGTGATATACTGAGGTACGCAAATGGGAGATTTTTAGTAGTTTACATAAATCCTTAAGTATACGAGACATAAAGGGGGTCCCTTGATCCGTAAGTATCTCTTTCGGAATGCCGGTGCGGGAAAACATATTAACCAGCTCCTTTGAAATTGATTTTGCATTGGCATTCCGCAAGGGTACTGCTTCGGGATAACGCGTGGCGTAATCCAATACTACCAAAATGTACTGATGACCCCTGGCAGATTTAACTAATGGACCGACTATATCCATTGCTATCCTCTCGAAGGGCACCTCTATTATTGGTAAGGGCACTAAGGGGCTTCTAAAATGTGACATAGGTGCGGTCAATTGACACGTAGGACATGACCGACAGTACTGGGTCACGTCTCCCACTAGACCCGGCCAAAAGAAACGTTGCAGAATACCGTGTTTTGTCTTTTCTATTGCCAGGTGTCCTCCCAAGGGATGTTTATGTGCCAACTCCAA